>NW_026694286.1:6675000-6847249 GCF_021218885.2 Marmota monax | reverse complement strand
CTATAAAGCCCTCACACATGCTCAAATGCTACAGGACTTTGCAGACCAGTCCAGGCAACAGTAGACATTCATTCATTGTCTAGAGTCTACAGATTCCTAGATGCATGGCATTCATTATCATCAAATGCACAATTTTGATCAAAAACCATATGTATATATATATCAATCATTGCAATCTGAATCAAGAAAATCAGAAATATCCCCAAATCCAAAGAGTGGATCCCCATTGTGATGCTACCAGTGGAAAATTCTACAGCTGACCTCATGGGATGGTTCACAGTCAAAACACAGCTGCAAGAAAAATATTACATGACATGACCTTCTGGTTATGTGAAAAGTGGCATGTAAGTACACATGCATGTCTTCTTCAGACATGGGATTCATTTGCAGGACACCTTATGCAATTGAAAATACTCTAAAATGGGAGAAATCAGAACCACGTCTCCAAAGTATTTCAGGAGAGACCAACTCCATCTGTCTATCTATCTCTCAGTGAGTGTGTGTGCTCTAGTATGTGTGTGTGTGTGTGCTCTAGTGTGTGTGTGTGTATGCTCTAGTGTGTGTGTGTGTGTGTGTGTGTGATCTAGTGTGTGTTTGTGTGTCTTTGTTTGTTTTTGTATCATGATAGCCAATACTTCATTGCCCCCATTGGAAAACTGACTCAGATAATGCCATCTGCCATACTCCTAAAAACTAAAGTTCTTGCTGATAGAATGAAACATTCCTTCCTGTTGGTTTGGATGTGTCCTTTAGGAATCACTGCTACATTAATATACTCAAATCATCAGAGTAGATCAGGTAACAAAAAAATATATATATTTTAAAATAATAATATATTAATGGAATCAGCAAATACAGGATAGAGTAACAACTGTCTTACTAAACAAGGTCAAGGACAATGGCAAACTATAGGTTCAAACTTTGAAGCAAATAGTAATCAATGTAAATATTCCTGGGCTGCCTCAGCCCGGCCCAGGCACACAGCAGTAGAATGGTTTTGCAAGCATCCTCAGGAGGGCTGGAGCCTTCTTTGTAGGACGAGAGGGAGGTTGAGGCTGGATCCATTCATCATTCTTTTGGGAGAGGCTCCTTTTCCTCAGCACAAAGTTGGATTTTGTGTGAGGGTTCTTTGCATAAAATACATTGGCCTGCGCTGGAATCCTCAGCTCTGGGGAAAGAGGGGTGTACAAAAAGAAGGTGGCACTCAGGAGGTGCTCCCTAGGACACCCCAACATCTGAGAGCCTGTGCCAGAAATGACCTGAGCCACACACTTGAGAGCTCTCCAATTCAGCACCAATACCAACAAAGACAGCCTCCACAGTCCTCCCTGAGGAAAAACTAGGCAGAGCACTTCAACAGACCTAATGTCTGTTCCTACCAAAGGCTTTGGACTCCAGAACATCCCAGGTCCTCTTGCATCTGCCAAAGCACACCACTAGGGTTTGCATCTGAAATCTCCCACAAAAGGCTCCTGTGCCAAAGATTCAGACCCCACATGGGCCATCTTCATAGGTGGTTTTGGAGGGAAGCATTCGATGGTGAGTGCTCTGATGTCATCATGAAATTCTCATTCAAGATGAACATACTACTGGGAGGTAGGAGGGACTGGAAGAAAGGTTGGGTAAGGTTGGAGGAAGACCTAAACAGGGTTGCGCCCTGGGCAATAGTACCTTGGCCCTGTTGGCTCCACTGAATCCTCATCCTCCAAGTAGAGGTCCTCCTTCTCCTCTCTGTCTTTCCCTCTTCTTCCTCTCTCCCAGCCTCATTCTCTCTCCCATTCTATGCCTGTTTGGCAAGGGCTGAGGAGCTCTCCACTGCCACACACTAGAGCGTTATGGAGACCCTCAGGGCACAACCGAAGAGAAAGCTATGAAACCCGGAGAAAAGGCCTAGGCTTCCTCTTCTGAGTTATTTTCCTCAAGTATGG
This sequence comes from Marmota monax, assembly GCF_021218885.2. Classification (NCBI taxonomy): domain Eukaryota; kingdom Metazoa; phylum Chordata; class Mammalia; order Rodentia; family Sciuridae; genus Marmota; species Marmota monax. The sequence continues at coordinate 6,845,321 of NW_026694286.1, read as the reverse complement.
CCACAGTGAGGACAGGCTGACCAGCACAGATACCACATTAGAGCCATGCTTCTGTGTTGGTGGAGCCCGCCTCCATGTGGACCAGCCTCTGAGAATGGAGGCCACATCCCAAATGCTGCCCTACTAAGAACAATGGTTCCAAAGACCAGCAAAGGGAATGCTTCCCTCCAACATGGTGTATGGTCCAGTGGTGCCATGACCCCGAGTGGGGGAATACAACAGCCAGCTTCTCCTTCCTCTGACACCTGTTTCCTGCCACCCTCCTCTAACCTACAGCCTGTTCTCCATCCCTTCTGGGTTGGATGCGGGGATCTCTGCTATGAATTTCTTAGGCTACCAAGGCCTCAGACAGACTTCCTCTTCCAAAGGCTCTACTGACCTAACAGTACGTTAAGATAGGAGAAAATTGATCCTAGAACTCATAGGGATGGTGGTCTTCAGCGTACATAGGCTGGGATCATGGCTGCTGTGGTGTTTGGCTCACAAAAACCAACCAACCAACCAACCAAAAAGCTCTGGCATTATTATCAGATGAGCTTTGTGGCCGACGTGCTCAGGAAGCCCTCATGTGACTTTAGTTAGGGTTCTTAACCTGGCTATGGTGATCACTCCTTGGCAAGTGGACTCAGGTGCGGAAGACCATGGAATTTATCCAAAAACAGATGATTCAGGCTGTCTCCCAGCCTGTATTTTCTTTCCAATTTCATCCAGTTACTGCTTGCTAGAATCCTGGCACTACTCTGCCCAGGCAGTGGTTTTCTGGTCACAAAGAAGGCTTTCAATTGTACAGTCCACAAAAGTGCCAGTTCCATCTTTAGCCCATGCATTCCCATGTCCCTCTGAAACCACTCCTATCCCAGACCACGGAGCCATACGGCTCCTGGGAAGAGGCTTTCCTCCTCACTCCTCAATGATGTCAGCTTTGGATGCCTGTTCATGTCCAGAGGAGGGCACCTGGTGGGGGGCCGCAATAGCCACTGGGGTATACCATAGAACCTCGAGACCTTACACCTGCAGAAGTGCAGTTGGCTTTGTGCACGAGCCCCAACACACCCTGTTGGAGTGTTCTTGGGGGTCAGAGACTACTCTTTGGTGCTAAGAGTTGACCTGAGTCCACATCCTGACCCTTGCTCCCTGCCATCTGATTGTCCCACTTACTCTGACGGTGAGAGATGATTTGGCCCAGCTCATATTCCTGAGACTAGGACAGGACCTGAGTAAGCAAGTGTAGCTCGAGGGCCCTGCGGATGACGACAGGAGCCCTATCATGGCAGGTCACCTGGAGCAGCATGGGAGACAGGCCTTCAGGAAATGGGCCTTGAAGTGACTACTCAAGGACAGTGGGCAGAGGCATTATGGAGGCACCTCAACTCTAAATACAAAGGCAACATCCATGACCCTACCACCTGAGGCTGGCCTCCTGCTCATCGCGTGGGCTCTTCCCATAAGCTACTGGCCAATCCTTGTACATAGGACTGCCTGGACCTGCCATTGCTCTTTGTGGAGCCGCACTCCACTCGAGGTGAAAGGACCCCACTACCTGTATACACATGGAATCTCATCCCACAAGTTGGGAGGAATGGGACAGTGGCCTCCAAGATCCCAGGTCTGCCTGAGGATGCAGGCGGCATTTGGGGTAGCCCCGGCACAAAACCTAGAGGCTTTGGTCTGGATTGCCAGGGCCCAAAATAGACCCAGGAACATGACCACACACAGGAGTGCTGAAAGATAGCCACGAGAGCTCCTGGCCTCCAGAGGCTCAGTGCTGGCTGGGGTGTAGGAGGACACCTCATCCGGCAAGGGTGGTCATTGGAAAGGGCTCCTGTCCTGCAGGTTACCTGGACATTTAGTGTGCTTGCTCTACATCCATATCGACTCTGCAGACAGACCCTGTCAGCTCCTTGTTCAAGGAACATGCAGAACCTCATACTGCTGTCCTCCTCCATGGACGCCAGCATCCCATACAGGGGAACCTGCAGCCTAGGTCCTGTCCTAGTCTCATCTGTCACCCATACCTGCCCCTGCCCTTCCAGACTGCATGCTTCCACCCGACACACAGACTCCCTCAGACATGGTGGTGGACAAGCTGCTGCTCTCCCTCATCTCAGCTCCGGCCCTTCACACTGACCTCTCCCTTCTTGATTCCCGTCTATCCTCCTGATCATCCAGAAGCTCCAAATTCAAGAGGGCATGAGTAGTCCATGGTCTTGGGCCAGTGTCTGTTCCCCACCCAGGTGGAAGCACCAGGGGACACCCCTGCTCCCAGGCTTACCAGGACAGTCTTGGCCATCTTTGGACTTTGTGTTTCTAAGTGGACACGAATTAAGCAGGTGTCTCCCACCAGCTTGTGGGAAAGCGGCCTGGAGGACTTGCAGGTTGATTCTGAGAACTGTGGGGGATGGAACATCAGCTAAGCCCAGAAACAGAAAGCCACCCAGCCTGTCAGTTGGCTCTATGGGCTTCTAGCACATATGTCTAGGTGATGAAGCTTCTTATTTCCCCAGGTGGAAGTGGAATGGCAGCACAAGTACAGCTTGAATAATGTAGGAGTTTACCTCCTTTCCCTTGACCTGGGGGAGTTTCCTCACGATGAAATGATATTTTATTCGCGGATTCATGGACAGATACATGAGTGAGTGGTCAGGGACCTTGATTTCTGCAGAGAGAAGTGGAGAGAATTGTTAGGTGGCACTCAAGGATTATACCACAAAACACCACCAACCCCTGAGAGTCTCCACCAGGGCGGGCCTGCACCAGAATTGAGAGCCCTCCAATCCAGCTACAGTGCCACCAAAGACTCCCTCAATGATTCTTCCCTGGAGAAGATGATGTACAGGATTCTAAACCAAAAGAGCACCTGACAATGGAAACAGCACCTTGGGCCCTGGAACTTTTCAGTGCAGGTCAGATCTGCCAAAGAGACACTGCTAGGCTTTGCATCAGGATTGGCAAAGGCTCCTGTGCTTAAGCCTTTCTCCACAGTGCAGCCATGCTCAGACATGGGCATTCAGGGAATCCTTGGATGAATCCACTTATGGATGAATACGCGGAGGGGAGGTGGTATCCATCAGAGGTGTGTTGGGCATGGACATGGGAGGACTTCAGCAGGGTGATCCCTGGAGAACTCTATAGTTTTCTAGGTTCGCTCTCCTTCCCATTGTTTCTCATCATGAGCTGTCTGCTTGGTGCTTGTATTCTGGTTCTTGTTCTACTTCTGGCTCTTCTTTCTGTCCTGCATCTTCTTGTAGTTCTTTCTGGGTCTTTTTCTTGTTCTTACATGATTCCTTCTTGTTCTTTTTCTTGTGTATCTCCCTCCACCCTTCCTTCTGTTTCACCTCCTTCCTTTTCTTCTTCTTCCTCCTGCTCTTCAATGTGTGATCTTCTCCCCATTCAGGAATGTCCTCTTTCTCCTCCTCCTCCTCCTCCTCCTCCTTCTTTCTCTGGCAATGGTTGGGCGTCCTCTGAGGAGTTCAAATCTATCACACTCTTCTGCCCAGATGCAGCCTCGGTTCAGAACCCCAAGATGAAATCAGTTCTCAATCAATGGTCGGGAGTGAAACCAAGACCAAAGAAAAGTGACTTCCTTTCTTTGTCATTGTCACAGTCAGGAAAGACTGAATAACAGACACCGCATTCTGGATAGGCTTCTACCTGTGGTAGTCAACACCTCATCTGGACCAGGATTGCTAAAATAGATTCCCCCTCCAAAAAGCTTCCCCAATGAAAACAAGGTTTTCAAAATCTAGGAGAGGGCCAGCATCACTGCCACCCTCCTGCCATAAGGCATAGATGCCATCACACCTAGTGGGTTCCAGGCCCCCGGTAGTCCTCACTTTTGATGTCTGTTACACACAAACCTCCCCTGGTCTGGAGCTGCTCTCAACTGATGCTTGGGTTGAAAGTGTGTTTCTGAAATCACCTTCGTAGAATCTCAGTTTGGTAATTCCTTATTGACTGGCTTATTTTTGTACCAGGGATAAAACCAGAGGCACTTAAGCACTGAGACCATTCCCAGGCCTTTTTACTTGGGTGCAGGGTCTCCCTAAGTTTCTGAGGCTGTTAGGAAATCCCCATCCTCCTGCGCAGCCTCCCAAGTCCCTGAGATTCACAGACACTGCCCCCTTGCTAGCTCCTTGCACCTCAGTCTTCCTCATGTGTAAGACAGAGCCAACCCAAATGAGGTGGTGTTTGAAAATGAGAAAACTCACTTACATGCCCGACAGATGGTGGGTTCTATTGTGGACAGGCTGGGATGGTGGAGGCTAGGAGTGTCTGGCTCACAAGAAAGGAAAGAGCACTGCATTGTGGACAGCTCAGCATTGTGGCCTATGTTCTTCAGATGCCCTTCTTAGTTGCTGGAAGGAATAATAACCTGGCCATTCTGATATCTTCAGGAGATGGTAACCCAGGCACAGAGGACTTGGAATTGTTCCAAAAAGAACCCAAACAGGTGTCCCCTGGCCTTGACTTCCTCTTCACTGAGTTCTGTTCCCAGTTGCTGCAATCCTGACATTCTTGTGAGTAGGCAGGACTTCTCATATCCTGGCTATGGATTGGGACCTGTGCTGCTTCCGTCCATAGCAATGCTGATCCAATCAGGACCCATGTTCTCCTCCTCTTCATTTGAAGGCATCCTTATCAGTGAGCCATAAACCAAACTGATGATCAATTGAGCCTCTCTCTTCCTTGCCCCTCATCGATATTAGCTTTGCATTGCCAGACCAGGTCCAGGGGAGAACACATTTAGGGAGGTCCAGCAGCCCCCTGGGGCCTCATTGAGCACCTCCACATTGGACATGCCCATCATTGCGGTTGGTTTCCTGCACCAGGCCCACCACACTCTGGCTATTTTGGGGCCAAGGCCCATTTTCTCTTGGCTGTGAGTTATCCTGAGCCCACTGTGGATCATTTCTCCCCACTGTCTGATTGTCCTACTTACTCTCATGCAGAGACATCATTCTCAGCAGCTCAAAGTTGTCCACATCCTCATGCTGCAACAAATTTTGGTCCAAGGCCCTGCGGATGAGGCTCGTCACCCTCTCCTGACAGGTCACCTGGATCAGGGTGGGACAAATGTCATCAGAGAATGGGTTTTAGAGGAGCTACCCATAAGATTCTGGTCAAACATTCAGGAGAAATCTCAGCTATATATACAAGGGCACAATCTTGTTATCCTGCTACCTGAGTGTGGCCTCCATATACCCCCTGGGTTCTTGCAACGTGCTACTAGAACAATCTTGGTACAAATGTCCGCCTGTACCTGCCATCTCCCCTCCCCCTGGGGAGTCACATTCCACTCAGGTCAAAGGACCAAACTGCCTATACACAGACACACTCTCATCTCACTGAGATGAGAGCAATGGGCCAGGGACCTGCGTGCCAAGTGTGCTCTGGGATGCAGGCTGCCTTTGTGGGTGGAAGAGGGAGATACACTGAAAATTTTGGTCCTGACTGCCCCGGGGTTGGCTGTGTCTCCTGCCTTCCACTGTGTGGACACCCAGGAGGCAGCCCTGCTGTCGGGCTTACCAGGATGCGCTTTGTGTCCCTCTGGCTCTGTCCCTCTAGGAGGACGTGAACCAAGCGGCTGTCTTCCACCTGCTCGCTGGAGTGAAGCAGTGAGGAGCTGCTACTGGTGACTTTTCTCATGCAGCACTCATTGCTTTGGGTGGCCTGGGGCAATGGTCCTGCAGCCACTGCAGAGCTGCTGCTCACAGCTGCTGGGATCCTGGATGCCACTGCCATAGAAGGCTCCAAGAACTGTGGGGGATGACAACATCAGCAAAGCCTAGCAACTGAACCCCACCCAGCCTGGCAGTTGGCTCTATGGGCGTTCTACAACATCCATCCAGAACCTGAGGTTCTTGTCACCTTGGAGGATGTGGAGTGGCACCAGGAGTAAAGACTGAAGAAGGTGGCTGTTTACCTCCTTTGGCTTGACCTTGAACCACTTGCTGGCAGCTGTTTCCCGAAGAAGAAAGTTATAATCCACTCTGCCATCCAGGGCATAATATACGTTTCCCATCAGCAGGGATCCTCAGCTCTGGAGAGGCAGGGGCAGAGGCATGGTAGGTGACACTCAAGGAAGACACTACCCAACATCCCCCACAACTGAGAGCCTCTGCCAGCTCAGGTCTCACACACAGACCTGAGAGCCTGCAAATCCAGCTACTGTTCCACAAAAGACTCCCCACTGATTCCTCCCTGAGGACCCTCTGTGCACAGGAGGTCCACTACAGGAACACCTTTCAAGGAAATAGCCCCTTGCACCCCAGAACCTCTCAGTTCACGTTAACCTGCCAAAGAGAAACAGCTAGACTTTGCATCTGGATTGGCCCCCAAAGATCATGTGTTGAAGGTTTTCTCCCCACTGCAGCAATGATCACAGGTGGGTTTGGGGAAAAGCATTTGAAGGTGGGTGCCTCCACCTTGCCAGTGGATTCATCCACTCATACAGGGCTATGCTAATTTGAGGGGTATGGTTTGGAGGTGTGTTAGGCGTGGGTGGAGGATGTCCACAGCAGGGCTGTGCCATACAGAGAAATATGTTTCTCTTGAGGTCCCCACTTCTGCATTTCCTCCTCATCAGTATAATTCTCATTCACATTTTTAATTGATTTATTGTTATATTAGTTGTTTGGCTTGTGTTTCTCCTTCTTGTTCTTGTCCTTCTTCATTTTCTCCTCATGCTTCTTCTTATAGTCATCTTGACCTCCTTGTTCATTGTCTCCTCCTTCAACTCATTTTCATTTCATTTTTCTATTCCTCCTTCTCCTCCTCCTCTTCCTCCTCTTCTTCCTCTTCCTCCTCCTCCTCCGCCATCTTCTTCTTCTTCTCCTTCTCCTCCTCCTCTTCCTCCTCTTAATCCTCCTCCTCCTCCTCCTCCTCCTCCTCCTCCTCCTCCTTCTTCTTCTTCTTTTCTCTCTCTCTCTCTCTCTCTCTCTCTCTCTCTCTCTCTCTCTCTCTCTTTCCAAGAAGAGTTTACAAGCTGTGAAGGGTTCTATTCTACCACACGCTTCTCTCTAGAAATGGCCTCTGGTCCTAAGTGGACTCAGTTTGCAATGAATAGAAAGATTGGAAGCCAGAAATGATTCTTCATTGAACTGCTTTTCTCATGTACTCATCTCAGTCAGGAAAGGCTGCCAAAGTAGGCACCCTGTGGTTGTCTGTCTTCTTTGACACAAGACAAAGGAGCCTCTCTTTGAACACATGGTAGGCAGGTCCACAGCCCCTGGGGAACATGAAGAACCTGCAGATTTATGCCCCATCATTACACTTTGTTTCGTGCACAAGTCCCACCATACTCTTCCTGGGCATTGGGCCAATGCACACTGTGTTTTGGCTCCCAGTTATCCTGAGCCCACTGTGACTCACTGCTCCCTACCCTCTGATTGTTCCACTTACTCTGATGGTTCGAGACAATTTGCAGAAGCTCAAAGTTTTCTGGATCCTCCTGCTGGAGCAAGTGTGCATCTAGGGCCCTGCGGATAATGACTGGAACCCTGTCCTGGCAGGTCACCTGAGCAGGGTTGGAGAAAGATCATCAGAGAGGGAATTTGGGAGTAGCTACCCAGAGGACAGTGCTCAAGGACAATCAGAGACAACTGAGCTCTCAACACAAGGGCACCATCTTGTTACCCTGCTACCTGAGGCCTTCATGTGATCATGTGGGGTCTTCCTATGTGCTTCTAGCCAAATCTTGGTACAAGAGTTTGCTTGAACCTGCTATGCCCTACAGGGAGAAGGGAACAAGGACCAAACAGGCTTTGCACAGACACACTCTAGTCCCATCAAGATGGGAGGTATGGTCCAGTGAGCTTCCATATCCCTGCTCTGGTCTGGGATGCAGCAGCATTTGTGTGCAGATCAGGAACAATCCCTAGGTGCTTTGGTCCTGACAGCCAGGGCACAACACACACTCAGGACTCTTTAATGATAGGCATGGAAGCTGCTGGCCTCAAGAGTGTCAGTGCTTGCTGGGGTGTCAGGAGGTATGGACCCAGCAGGTGAGGTGGTTCAACATGGCTCCCCTGTAGCTGGACACCAGAGTCTCATGATGGATACTCCACACCCAGGAAAATTCTGCAGAGAGAGCCGCTAACTCTCTATTCACATACATGCAAACTAGGACACTAATGGACCCCTCCAAGGCCCCCAGTTGTCTGTGACCCACACCTACCCACCCTAATCATCCCACAATGGCTCCCTTCCCTTCAACCAGCAACATATCACCTCCCACACACAAGAAAATGACTGCCAACTCCTCTGCTTCAACCTCCACTGTTCAATATACTCCTCCTCAATACCAAGGTCAGTAGAGGACGGCCTGTACCCTCGATAGTTCTCTGACCTCCTCTGAACCCAGCACTCGATCCTGTACTTCTGGCCTGCACACCCCAAAACATGCAGGCCCACTCCCACCCAGTCCTGGCATGCTGCTGCTCCCCGCCTCTCAGGTCAAGCTCTTAACACCGAACTCTCTCTTCCTCATTTTCTGCTCTCCTTCCTGACCTTTCAGAAGCTCCAATTCAAGAAGACAGGCCTAGTCCAAGGTGTTTGCTGTGGACTCGGTCTTCCCCAGTGTGGGCTCCCAGGAGACTCCCCTGCTTGAAGACTCACCAGGATGCTCTTATACTTTGTTGTCCTTTCGTTTTCCAGGTAGACGTGAATGAGGCAGCTGCCTCCCACCCGCTTGTTGTACTGGGGCCGTGAGGAGTTCCTAGTGGAGACCCCTGATGTCCTGGACTCTGGCTCTGCCCCTTCCCAGGGAGAAGGCTCTGGCTCTGGTGTTGGCTTAGGAGCCATGACAGGAACTGAGCTTGTAGCTAGAGGAGAAAAGATGCCAACATGACTGCCTTGCCCTGACCTTCGCACAGACAGACAATACCCCTGCTGCCAGGAAGAACTCAGGCCCTTAGCCCACACAGGACCTCTTTGCAGACTGGGGTCACTTCCTGAGTGGACAAAGGCTTATTCTAATTTCCAGCCCAACACCACGCATACAGACTCCCCGCAGTGGGACAACAGTCGGACCTCTCCTCATATACCCTTAGGCACTCACCCCAGTCCGCCTGGCTCTCAGGCTCTGCCTGGCTTGATTTGCCATCTTCAGTCTGGGCCAGCAGGTGGTGTGCTTGTTGCTGCAGGTTCAAGCTACCCAGAAGGAGCCACATGGATGGCAGCAGCAGCTGCAGACTCAGAGAGCCTGGAGGCTAATGGGAAGCCTCGGTGTAGAAGTCCACCCAGGTCCCCGGGAAGGAAGGTGAGGCACTGTGGGGAGGCAGGAGGGGAGTCAGCAAAACCCTGGCCTTGCCTTCGCCACGGCCTCCAAAGCAAACCTCTGATGCTACACTCCTGAACCTTCCCTGGTTCTGAACACACCAGTCCACCTCAGACAAGTCACAGTGGCTGTACAGGCAGGGACAGGACAGGTCGCGAGGCAAAGAACCTTCAACGAAGGAGCACTAGATCCATGGTATGACCAGCTCTCCCCTCCTCTGGGAAGGCCTGACACTCTTCTTCCTCTTGGCTACGTGCTCTCCAACCTGGAATGCACCTTCCAGGAGTGTCTGTCCTCCTGCCCACTCTTCTCAGGGCTCCAGAGACACCTCCTCCCCTGGCGTGGGCTGCAATGCTACCTCATTCTCTGTGAGCTCTCACTGAGTCCCCCTGAGTAGCAACGGACCTCTCTTTTCCCATGAGTGCAGAGCACATCTCTGTGGCCCTGGGGGAGGACTGGGAGGTGTAGTGTGGGGGGATCCATCGTCCCAGGGCCTTCCCCAGAGGACCATGACTACCTACAACTCCCTGCCTTACCCCTCCTACTGTTGAAGCCCCGGACCTTACACTGCATGCAGGAAACAGAATTGGGGAGAACAGTCTTTCCTCAGCCTTCCCAATTCAAATCACCTTGCAAGTCCCTATTCTGGAAACAGGAGAGCACCCTCTTGACCCCAAGTCCATTCCATGTTGAAGTTGGTCCAGGGTCCACCATGTTCACTGAAGAGGATAACGTGCAGTTATGCCTCATGGAGTCAGGGATGCTGTCACATGTAGAATATGTACTCATGGCACCTGCGGTTTCAGGCTGACCCCCATGAAAAGGGACACAATGGCAGTCATTTGCACCCCATTTTTCACTGAATTATGAAACGTGACTGGAAACGTGTCTTTACACAGTGGGTGTTTTCTCCTTGTTCATCAGTGAATGAGCCCAAATTGCTGATTCCCACATATCTCTCTGGTTGTGGGAGCTGCCGTCTCCAAAGCCCCCGTCCAGCTATGTCCCAGCTAGGAAGCTCTGGCCCACTATGGAAACTAACATGTCTTTATTAACCCAAAAGTGCTTTGCCCAAGGCCCGAGTTTTGAGACGCCTCTGGCACAGATCTACTTTCTTCAAGAAGCCAACATCACACCAGAAAGACCATCTGGCCTCACTGAGTCCACCTGGGAATGAGCTCAGTGCATACCTTTGAGCTGTGGTGCCCAGTGTGTGGGGACTGCTCCACGGACCTCTGTGGATCAGCTGGAGTCAGGATGGTTTCTCTGCCTGAGAGGGGGGAGTTCACTCCCCTTTCAAGGCTGTGGCAGGCACCTCCAGGACTCATCCCACTCGGGGCTGACATTCCACTATGAGCGTGGTCCTCTATCTCACTAGGTATCACAAACCTTTGGGTCCCTGAGAGGTACATGGCAGCCCCAAGACCCAGGCATGAGGGGACTACACACTTGGGCTTCGTGGTCTGGTGCTTACCTTGGGAACAAGAGATCCAGCACCTGCTGGGTGGGGATGAAATCCCAGGAGATTAACCCCATGTTGCTGCTGAAATGTAGGTTCCTCCCACAAATGTCAGGCAGGAGCTCATTCCTAAGCTGGTCCTGCCTGTAAGATTCAAGGCTCTGTACCCTGAAGGGCTCCTCCGTGTTCTGATCATTTTCACCCTGGGTTGGGACCAAGAATGGTGGGTTCAAAATGGAAATGGTGACAAACAGAAAAATGCCTTGTGCCAATACACTAGAGTCAAAGCACAATGGGACAGTTACCATCAGTACAAACATACACACACACACACACACACGCACGCATGCAGTCAGAATAGGAGTCCTGGGCCATTCATCAGGGATCAGACTAGAGGGCCTGCTGGGCTCCCCTGCCCTGTGCTACTCACTGTTACTCTTGAGCTCCTCTGCGACAATCGCCAGAGGCTCTGGCGTCTAAGATGAAGCCTCACCCAGTGTATCCACAAAAGGGCTAGTGGGCCCCCCTGAGATTCCTGGGAGCCTGAGGCTCGGCATTGTTTGCAACCACAGGAGAACATCCTTCTCACTCCAGTGTCTCCAACCAAATGAGCTCGGATGGCTTGGTCAGTGAAGTGGGTGCCTGGATACCAGGGTTCCATGTTCTGTTTGATCCATTGTCAAGGCGATGATGTCATTTCCTGTGCCCATACCTGAGCCTCTTTTCACATAAGACCACTTTCAAAAGCCCTATGGGCTGCTGATTTCTCCTCCATGCCTACCCATATAAGGTGCGCATGTGTTCACCAACAACTACCCAAATACCCCCACCAGCATCTTCCCTGCTTGGTGCCACTAGAGTTCCAGCTTGGAGCCTTCAAAAATGCATTCACAACCAGTCCTTCCCTCTCAGCAGCTTTTGGACCCTGGTCCCATCATTGTGCAACTCATGGTGTGCCCAGTCTTTTCTGGAAAGCAGGGTAGCATCTAATCTCTAGGGGTTATTGTGTCTATTGGCCCATAACACCCTCTATTCTCTCTGAAACCAGAGATGGGACTCACAGGTGGCTAAAGCACAAACGTAGAGATGGGACAATCACAAGAAGGGGAGAGACAAAGAATGCACCCCAACTCAATCAGGCCTGTGTCCCACACAGGGACGTGGCCAATGTCCGTCCCATCGTGGGTGTGAAAGGTTAATAAAATAGGTACTTGTCACTCCGTTTTTCTGTATGCTTAACAAAACACTGTTGAAATCTTAAGAACTGTTTGCTAATCTTGTTCCCAGAATGGGCTGTCCCCAACTGCCAAACTGCAGAATGTAACTTCCCTCCCTGCCCTCTCCAAGGAAAGTATATAAGCTCTGCTTAAGCTGTTCTCAGGGCTCTTTGCTCTATTCAAGTGAGCTCTGAGCCCCAGCATGCTGGACCCCTAATAAACCCTTTGCTGTTGCATGAGACAGTCTCTTGGTGGTCTCTTCCTCCGACGCTCGCCTGACCTTTACAGGTGCAGTTCCCACTCTGCACCATGGCAAGTTGGAGGCGACTGAGGTGCAGTGGCTGCTCCCCTCTGCCATACAACTTCCTAAGGCTTCTCTTAAGATTTCAAAAGGGCCAAGTGTGTCTAGTGTTGGGGTCTCAGAGACTCCGAGGTACCAGAGCATCCTGCTGCCCAGAACCAGTTCACCCCTCACCTCAAGGGGGCTCAGCCTCTGGATTCATGGGAATTGAAGTGGGTACAGGTGATGGGATATCATCTCCAAGACTGTGTTATGCCAAGTCATTGACCCCTGTCTGCATCCCTGTCTCCAGCACCATTCCCCTCTCTCTCTTTCCTCCTCAGAGCAAACAAATTCATTTAGCAAGTGTGTCCTGTGATAAAGACATGACAGTCACCCATCCTCTCATTACAAAAACACTTGAGGCTAGCCAACATGGATCCTACCAGGAACACAGGCATGAACTCAGACTCTGATCCTCCCAGCCGAGCCTCAGTGGAGCCTAGACTCCTAGCCTCCTGAGACAAGGAAACAGAGGTGCCTAGCTGAGCCAACTTGGATGCAGCTGCACACCAACTGAACTCATCAATGCCTCTTGCTCTCAGTTGTGAGTAGGAGGGGAGATGGTGTTTCACAACGCTGAATATCAATTGCAGTCTCCAGGCTTTGGGGTGTGCCCTGGCCTCTCTCTATCTGCCCAGGCATCCAATCTCTATCTGCCCAGGCACTCCAATCCACACTGGCCTTTTACCCAACCTCCTCCTAGGGCCAAACTCAATCCTACCTCTCAATTTCTGCTGCCTTCCCCAACACACTGCTCCCAAAAATGAGCAGGGCTGACTCTCTGTTATCATGCTGGTGCCAGCAGCAATGCCACCCCACTGACATAATTCTGAGTCCCAACCTAGGCACTCCAGCTGTCTTTGCCACACCTGGCCTGTTTGGGCTCTGGCTCTTGCTCTTTTCATTCATGTGCATGTGTTTTGAGGTTTTGTGTTTCTCCCACTGCAGAACTGCAGCTGGAGCAGGGTAGAGCTCATGAGGGTGACATTCTGAGCCACATCCAATCCCATCAGGACTGTTAACTGGGGTGACTGCTGGAACACAGTGATGAGTGAACTCATGGGAGGTGGTTGGACCCACCTTGCCTCTGAGGGGCTTCCTTTCAGGACAGGAGTGCTAGGGATGGGAGCCCCTGGCGTGGGATGCTTTGGACAAGGCGTGACCATGGGCTCTCTTTCCTGGCAAAAATGGCTCCACTGAGCATGGAGAGCACTGTCATTCCTGGTGGCTAACAACAGCCCTGGACCCCAGTAAGGACCCCACACTCAAGACCTACCCCTGAGTGTGCGTGTCCTCAAGGAAATGAGGTCTCCTGATCCCAGGTGCAAAGGGGTAAGTCCTCTAACTCCAGGGGCCATGAAGGGACATCTGAGTTTCCCTTGTCCTTCTTTCCCTCTGCTAACCCAGGGTGTCCTCACACTAACCACAATTAGGACCCTGGCCTCATTCCCCAATGAGGATCATTAGGCTCCATAAAGGACAGTCTCTAAGATGCTCAGTGGACCAACACCCTCTGCACAATGCATAACCCTATTCACTCAAGATGCAAGAGGATTTCTATTCAGGAAAACCAGGAAAGGGAGAGCCTTTCTCAAGGACACAAGGACATTAGTGAGTGAGGGAGTGATTAATGGATGGAGAACTATTTCCACCACCAACTTCCAGGAGCATATATGGCCCTTTGGGCACAGGTCCATACCCTTTTTTTCCAATCAAGTTTTTCAGAGAAGTGAGGCTGCCTTCTAGATGGCACCTCCACACTAAGGGGGTCTCCTACTTCTTCCACAGGTATGTAGTGGGCAATGGGCCTCCCACCATGTGCATCCGAGAACACTCTGTGGGCATCTGTAGCCTTTCAAGACCCTGGAAACCATGCGGGCACCCCAGCACCAGCAGAGCATTTCTGCATATCACAACAATCACCCCGGGTGAGAACTCTCCATTCCACTCTGTACTATGCCCTGCCATCTGTACACATCAGTCCAACCCCTCTCCTTCCTGTTTCTTGATTATACTACCATGGTTCCCATACAAGGATGCCAGGGTGCTTGTGGCCCAACCCAACCATTTGAGTTCCAGGAATAAATGACACAGTGGAATGTGTTTGGGAACTTCTGGATGACGGGAGGTCCCACCCTCCAGGTTTTCATCTTCAATGTAATGAGTGCAGAGGGAGCCAGGATGGCTCTGTCAGGTAGAGAGAGGTGGGAGCTGATGACGTGAAGAAAACCCAGATCACTGTATGCAGAGACAGCAGATGCCCTCACGTGGTCAGGCTGCTGTGCTTCTCAGAGCCCCGAGATGTTCCACAGGTGTGGAGGTGGGGAACCCACGTGCCAGCCCAGGCTGCTCCTGAGCACCTCTACCTGGATTCGAAGCACGTGACTCTGCATCAGAGTCATCACATCAATGTATCCTGGCCCCCCACCCCAAAAGTTCTCTCAGAGACACTGAGGTTCCACTGGCTCTGGACTTGCCCTTTTCTCTGGGATTCTGGGGGCCCATTAATTAGGAGGTCACAACAATTCTCAGCACACAGGCTGAGCCCACTGAGATCCCAGGAGTATCCAGGCATTGCTTCTATTTATAGTCCATCATGACCCAGGACACTGTGGACACGTATTGCACTCACCTAAAGAAACCACCAGGCCCAGGGCCTTTGTGCCAATGGCCTGCAGAGACTTGGAGGAGGAGGCAACCTATAGGCTGCGTGGAACCAAAGACCCTAGATCCTGGGATCTGAGCTGGACAGACAGCTCATGTGCACACAGTCACCACTGTCACTGAGAGTGCATTTGAAATACCCGCAGAGTTGGCAGAGGACCAGATATGCTTACGAGTGGGGGTGAACTGCATCCCTTGAAAATGATTGTGTCCAGAGAAAGGCAAATTTTGTAGGATTTCACTTATCTCAGATTCTCAATTATCAGGTTCATAAAAAGATAAAGTACAATGTTCTTTTCCTGGGCCTCAAGGGCACTAGAATTCAGCACTGATGGCAAGAGTATGTTCACGTGAGTTCTGGAGATGCAGGGTGGCGACACCTATACACCAACATGAACATGGTTAATGCCACTCAACTGTGTACTCCAAAATGGTTTAATTACAAAATGGATGTTTGGTGTCAATTACCAGAATGTAAACACTTGGGAGACTGCTGATTGACTCATCTTAGCATAGTTTGTGTTGTGATGGCAGAATACAAGACACTGGGTAATTCATAGCACAGATGTTATTTCTCAAACTTGGGAGGCTGGAAGACCAAGACTGGGGGCCAACTTGTAAGAACGTTCTTGTTGTGTCCTCCTGGGGAAGCAGGTGAAACAGGGACAAGGGCTGCTTTGAGAAGCCCTTTCCCAGGGAAGGAGAATCCATGGCCTAAGCACATCTTCAAGTTCCCACCCGCTAACACATCATAATGCAGAGACAAAATAGAATGACAGCCCATGCTCCCCAGAACATCCCAACTTCTTGGCATGAGTCCATTTCTGCAACATTTCACAAGTCATGATTTTGGATAAGACAAGAGTTAAGCTGAACACATGGGGAGAGGGCTCCCTTCTCGGCTCCTGCTTGCAGTGTTGCATGTGGCCTTACAAGCCATCACTGAGGTTCTGCACAACAGCTCCGACTGCCCTCCTATCACATCCCCATGAGGCTGACTCACACTGAACACTCCCAAGTCCAGAAACCAGAAACGTTACAAGAAATTCAAGGGAGATTTGTTCAAAGTCTGCCCAAAACACCAGTCCACACAGGTTCAAGTCTCTTACAAAAATGCCAGAGTATTTGCATCTAAACGCTGTATATCTTCTTCCTGTAGCACTTCCATTATCTCTAGATGACTTCTGACACCTAATACAATGAAAGGGCAGTGTCATTCTCTGTAACACTGTAAGATCCAGGAAACAATGAGGAGAGAAGTATCTGTCCAGAGAGACACAACTCCTTTCCTGATAGTTTGGATTTCCAGCTGGTGAGGACCATGGATGCAGAAGAATGGGTACAGAGCCAACTGCACTTTCTTGCTTTGCATTGAGGGGAGGAAACGCTGCAGCCAGGATGAGGGCTTCTAGGATGATATCCTTCAACTCAACATCTGGACACATCTGACCTTCAGGCTGGAAGACTTTCTAGCAGGGGATCCAAGGACTTGCCTACTTGTGGAAGGAATCCAAAAGAATAACTTACTTTAAAGGGCATCAAAGAGGTTCAGGAGGGAGGGAGTCAACCCAATTGTCTAGACCACTTTTAGAGGTCAGGGGGTGGGTTCCAATGCAAAACACCGCAGTCCCATGGAGAATTCTGCAGTGTGTTGGTGATTAAAGACAATGTGTGAATCCAGGGGTCACTAGGTCCTCTCAGCCATAAGGAGGGAACTTGCCATAAAGGAACTAGGACAAGGATGAGAAGAAGGCTCAGTGGGGAGAGATCTGAAGAAAGGAAAGTGTACTCATTAGAAAAGTGTCCCCTGAAAATTCTTAGCCACCCAAAAGTCGTGCGCACTTACGTGGAAAAAGAGTCTTTGTACAGTGATGAAGCTAAGAGCTCACATGATGGAACACAGCATCAACTGGGCCCAAATCTAATATCTTATATTCTTGTAGGAAGAGGGGAGTCTGGACCCAGAGACCAGGGAGACTTGGGGATACAGCCTATGTGAGGTTGGAGCCAGGTCGGGATGCCCATATGGGAACCACAGATCATGGACAGCAGTAGGAGAGTGGGCAAGGGCTGACAGAGTTGGGGGGACAGTCCCCTTGAAACCTGGGAGGTGTTGTGGCACTGGGACAGCCCAACACCTACTGTGTTGAGCCTCTGGAGCTCAACGGAAGACACTTCCTCTGTTGTGGGCCACCCAATTGACAGGGTTTGGTTGCAGCAGCCTAGGACCCAGCTGAAGGTCTGAGCATGTTGGCCATGCAGGTTGGATCTGGACCCCAGACACACTCATCAGAGACTGTAGGGTCTCAGCCCTGTGTCAAAACAAGCGCCAAGCCAGGCCAGGTAGGGAAAGGGCTAGGCACACACTGGGGGCTGGTGCCTGTGTTACTGGGAGCACTTCTGACCCCAATTCCCTGATCTGCTGCCAGCACAGGCTACAGAGGAGGGTAGAGGGACACAGAGCATGGATCTGCCCCACTCAGTGGGCCCAGGCCAACACCACACCCAGCAGCCTCGTGCCATGCCCAACGAGTCTCGAAGCGGCCCCCTCTTCCCATCCTGAGAGCTCTTCCCTTCCTCATGTGCCACTACCTCCCCACTGTCTCTAGCAATATCTACTCTGTACCAACATTCGTGGGTACTGCTCTCTCATCCCAGGACAGTGTGGTCCCACACACCCTGGTGAAACGGGCCACCTGGAGGCTGGACCTGGAGGTTGTTGAGGTTGAATGGCAGGTGTGGTCTTCTGGCACTTCATTATTTAAGTTAAAAAAACAAAAACAAAAAACGGGTCTTGGTGCTCAAAAATGTTTGATTTGCATATTCTCATCCCCTAACCCCAATATTTTCATTATTTCCTCACATATGAAATCTTACTAGCAGAAAGTTAATTTCGTATTATACAAAGTTGATTGAAATAACATTGGTATAAATAATCAATCACCATACTTTCAATTTTTGTTCTGCTTTCCTGTTAGAAACCACTTGGATACAAGAGAACAGAGGACAGACTCATGGAAATGCTTGAAATGACAAGAAGCTCCCACTCAAGCTCAGCATTCAGTCCTGGACAGGGTAAGACCAGGCCACTTTGACATCTGTTCCAAAGAGTCTAACAGACAGAATCCTCTGACTGATCCCTGACTGAGCCATAGGAACTGGCTAGAAAAGCCTTCACATCCTCAATACATTCTTCACTTCAGAATACTTGACAACCATTGATATCCATCTCTCGTTACCTTGCTCCCCAGCTAACCATTCTTCAACAAATTCAAAGGAACAACTCATGCAAACACACAGAAAGGGATGTTCATTACACACATCCATGTGTGAAAAAGACAACTGGTATTTCTTGTTTGGGCTATTTCAAATGAAATCCCTTCTGCATGACCTCCACAAACCAAACGAAAATATTTGTGAAATTCCCAAGTAGAAGACAAGATACACTTGCCAAGGAGGCAGTGCCAAGAATTTTGACACTCCAAATGTAGAGTGTGTGTTTAGGAGGCAGTCACAGTTTCCATGAGAGAGTCCCATGAAATCAATTACGAAGATCCATGCTCTAGCCCAACCATGCAAGTGATGTGACTTTGAAAGAGATACTTAGTCTTAGCAACCATCATCACTAACCACTAAGTCAATGAATAAAGGTCCTCAGGTGTCAAGCTACAAAATGTGGGATGAGCATGGATGAGGATGGGTGGGAGAAGTCTCCCCCTCTAACACAATTAGGGAAGGCTGTGCCTGCCCTCAAATGGCTGGGGGGCCTGGGATCCTGCCACAGAGAGGGATTCCAAACCTCACATCCCCTGACCTAGGCCAGAAGACCAGGTAGAGTCCAAGGACCCTGGGGCAGCCCAATGGCAATAAAGGTCAAAAGGAACTAGGGATCTGCCTGGACCCTCAATCCCCTACTCTGAGCAGGGCTGCATGACGAGGCCAGAGGCCATCCACAGCAATCTGCCTTTACAGGAAAACTGAGGGACTGCAGGCTGCCTCTGGCTCACTGAATCAGGGTGGTGCTTTCATAAAGCAAGACCACTTCCTCACATTTGACCAGCAGCTCATGCGCTGACAGCACAATGGCTGGCTTGACTCAGGCCCTGAGAAATGAAATAGAAAATTCATAGCAAACCCATCTATAGCTCTTCCACATCATCAGGGGGTGTGATTCATTTCTGTCAACAAAGATGTCTGAAATGATGTCTAAACATGCTGGGAACTCACCTGTGTGTGGAACTTTTCAGGAAAAAGGGGATCAAATCTCATGAAGCAACTCTTCTCTCTTCTAGCCCATGGGCAATGCAAGGAATCTGCATGATACCAGAGGCTCACTTCTCTCTTCTCATGTCTTCTGGAAAGGAATCATTAATGCTTCCTTCAAGGTGAAGCAGAAGCCTGCATTCCCAGCTGCACAGAAGTGTTTGAGGGCACTGTCTCCCTTAAAACCCAAGAAGAAAAACAGGTCATTAAAGAGGCACATGGATTAGAGTACATGATCAATGATCCCTCCTCCCTGGAGCCTTCCACATGACTGTCTTCCACATTCACAGAGCAATGCTTGGCCATTCTCAAAGACCAGGAGACCATGATGCTCATCACCAGGAAGTCAATAAGGAACATGAAGAGAGCAACATGGATTGCAGAAGGTGGCACACCAAGGATCTTCAGCACAGCTGCTAGAACACAAGAGCTTAACTTCAGTATTGACTTTCTGCCACCTACCAAGTACGATATTAGTGTCAAGCACAACATGCAGACATCCAAGTAGCAGGTGACACCGTGCATCCATTCACAGAAGTGGGCAACATCTGCATTGGAACAAGGAAGTATATTATCCTTACTCATAAAAATCATCAGAAACAATAAAATAAAATGGATGGAAGACTTACCATTTCACTATTACGTAGCTGTTGGAATTCCCTATTAAATCATACCTCCTCCAAAATAAAAAGTATCTATGACTTTTTAAAACTATGGTCTTTACTTAATATTTATGTATGCTATATCCCTGCCTAATGCCCTTTGAGAAAGGAGCACATAGAATTGGATCTTTGAAAATTTCACATTTCCTGATAAATATTACTGCCTATGTCAGGCATGGCGAAGTGAAACGTGGGACTTTGGATACTCAAACGAAATGTTGTGGGATTGGTGACCCTGACTCATAGACAGCATGTGGGTTCTATGAAAGCTAGTGAGGGAGCAGGGGTAATGAAGATGATAGAACAGATGACCTCAGGGCATATTGGCGGATAGGCCAAACTGAAGAATATGTTCCAGATAACCATTGGTATTTGGGCTCCTGAGCCCAGACCTATTTTTAAAAAAGGTGCAGACAGGCAGTGTTCATATACAAAATGTCTACCATTTAAAAGTGGATAATTTCAATGGCATCTAGTTACACATCTGATAAAATGGTTTGCCAACTTATGAATTTCATTCTAACAACAACAACAACAAACCCACAGACAATGAGACATATAAAGATAAAAGCTTGTCTTCACCAGGACGCCTAGAAATAGGTTTTATTTGGCTCAGGCAAATACCTTTCAATAGAATTTCTGATTTCTGAATGAACCCATTCAATTTTATACTGCACAGATCACAAGGTTTTCTTTATAGAATATTCTGTTCTTCTTAAGCCTCACATAGAAAATATCTCAAAGGAAATATGAGGGGAATGACCCAAAGTGATGCAGATTTATTACAGTATGCCTAAGATCCTGAGGATATATTTTGGCTCAGTCCATGGTATTGCTTCATTATTTTATTATTTTGTAAGTAATAAAATGTAACTTCATGTTGGATGATATACTCAAGCCATGAAAATATCATCTAACATCATTCTTCCCAAAACATTAGCCCAATTTCTGCGCATGCTCACTTACTCTTTAGGAATTGTACTAATTGTTTGAAGGTTCTAGAGGACCTGTTAGTTTCATAATTGAAAAACAATCCAACATACTCCAGATAAAGTTACATGTACAAAAAGAAGAAAATAAGGTCAGCCTACAGCAATGGGCAGCTGCCTGCCCTCGGCTGGGAGGAGCACTGGCCATGGCACCAGGGCTGCTGGGCAGCAGAAGCCTCCACAGCCCTGCAGGGAGCCTGGAGCACAGCTCTGCATAACCATGCTCAGCCCTGGACAGATGCACATGAGTTCCCATCACAGGCTAGAGTGTGACAGTCCCAGGTGCATGCCTGTCATGCCAGCCACCAGGGAGGCTGAGGAAGAGGAACCTTTGAAGTCAGCCTTGGCAATTAGACCTTGTGGCCAAGGGGGAAAAAATTACAGGGGTCTCTGAGGGTGTAGCTCAGGTAGGTCACTTGCCTAACAGGCTCAAGGACCTGGGTTCAATCCCCAGAACCACACATAAACCAAAAAGTGACCTTGGAACATGATTTAAAATGATGGGTCAGGTACACAGAAGGAATCAGGAAAGGGTTTTTAAAGCGAGGACTTAAAACAAAATTCACAGGTGCGACAGGAAAACAAAAGGACACAGAGTCAGTGAGACCTGAAATACCTGGGCGGGTCTCTCTTTTAAACCGGCCTCCTGCTCCCCAGGTCACACTGGGCTCCTCAGTCGCCCTCCCACTCTCCAGGGGGCCTGCGGGTCAGGCCACCTCTTCTCCTCTGAGGTCCGCGGCGCAGGCCACTCTGCTGAGGCCCCCGCATCCTGACCAGGACCCTGCAAGTCAAACCCCACCCAGCTGCGAACAGCAGCTCCGCTGAGGAGAGCCCTCAGGTGAGAACGGGGACAGCGGGCTCGGGCGGTGGGCGCTGTGGGGACCGCCCGGGCGGCTCCAGGGCACAGGCAGCCCGGACCGAGGCTCCAAGGCGGCGGCAGCGTCCTCCCGGGTCCCACCCTCGTGTGGGCGCCTAGACCTGGGCCGCTCCTGGCCAGCTCACCTTCTCCGCTCCTGGATCCCGGGAGCCGGACCCGCCAGACCCGGACCTGCAGTCCCGCCTCCAGGGCGCTACTTCCGGGCTCCTCCCACGTGGAGCTGTGCGCGACCGCGGCTCCAAGTTCCCGCCCTGGCATAGGCCCCGCCCCCGTCTCCCTGGCGACGGCTCCACTTCGCTTCCGCGTCAACCTCAGCGTGCTGAGGGCGGGGCCCTTGGCGCCCCGCTAGCCGCGCTGTCACCTCAGCTGGTGAGCTAGGGTGGGTCAGCAACTAACTAGCCTCCTCACCTGTCCCCAACTTCCTAGGTGTGAGGCCTGCGGCTGCCCCTCGTGGCCGTGGGACCGAGTGGACGCGGCCCTGGATGCTGGGCTTTCTCGTGGGAAATGGGCCTCAGCCAGGGTAATGGGACTGCTGCCCAGAAGGACAGGGCTCCTTAGAAGGCGCCTGCCACTCTCCTTGCTTTGAGGGACCGCCTCCAAGGTCCTCCTGGACTGACAGCTGCTAGGGAGGGCTTTCCTGGGCATATGTTGTGAGTTCTGCCCCAGCCTCAGGTTGGGAAGTGGGACCTTCCTTCAAGCAGACACGACACTCAGGGTAGCACTGCCCTGTGGTGGCCCTGTGCAGTCAGCGATGTGGTAGAAAACAGACTCTCCCAGGGTGTTGGGACTAAGCACCTAAGAAAAGAAACCACACCAAAAAAAGCCAAGGACCCTCGCTTCCCAGGCTCCCCGTGAGATTGGCCTTGGAATCCCCAGAGCTGCTGTGCCCTGATGTCCTTCCTCCAAGAAGCCTTCCTGCTTAACTGCTGAAGCGTTTGCTGTCACCCTGACCTCCATTACTGTTTCCATACACTCCCATTAACTAAGGTAACCTGGAAGGATAACTCAGTTCCCTGTTGTTTGGAATGGCCAAAAGGATGCAAAGAGGCAGCACAAGGTATGGATCAAATAGATGGTAGCTGATTGTATTAAGTAAAGGAAGTGTCAAGTAAGTGAAAGAATTGTCACTGCAGATATGATGGCGCCCTCCCTAATATTGTGTTTTATTTCTCTTCTTCAGTGTGTAGTGGCTGTGGTTGGTTCGGGGATAATACATGCTCTAAGGTGTACAGTCACTGAGATTCAAGACTTCGGTTAATGTTTTGATTTAGATATAATGCCCCCACCCTTGGGATATGATTGAAGAAACACAGCAGCTCTGATTGCAGTGGCAGACATTTGCCACCATGGTAGAATGCAGTCTGAGGACAAAATTGCTAAGAGAAATAAGGTAGGCCCAAGCCACCACAGAGGCATGAAGGTAGAGTCCTGATACATCTATGATCAGTGAGTCAATAAATTCCTTTTGGTAAGTAAGCCAGTTAGCATTGGGATTTGCTGTTATTTGTTTCCATGTACAAAATGTTTTGGGAAGAAGAGTTTTCCAAGTTGCAAAACAATGATCTCTCAATAGTGAGACAGTTTGAAAAAATGTTCATAAGGCTTGCTATTATGTGGTGCATCCAATAAGTCACTTATCTATGGGACTAGAAAAATAATCTCAAACAATTATTTAGAAAACTAACTCCTAAGAGATATCAAAATTTTATCATATGTTTATGACAGTAAATAGTATTAAAGAAGAGTGGATAAATGGTTTGGCACCAATATTCAATGGTCTTAAAGGAAAAGAGGAATTTCTCCTGTCTTATGTCCACAAATACATTGCCTTTTATGTAACAGGACATATTATTTGTAAACACGGACACTTAATTGAATCAATTAATTACTGTAGAAAAAGATAATAGGGGGCTGGGCTTGTGGCTCAGCGGTAGAGCGCTCACTTAGCACATTCGAGGCCCTGGGTTTGATCCTCAACACCACATAAAAATTAAATAAGATATTGTGTTCATCTACAACGAAAAAAATATATATATATATATATAAAGATAATAGGAATAGAACTCAAGAGCACTAATCAACATTTTCCAGGTTTTGAGAAAGGTTAGAACTGAAACTTCAGGGATATTTTTCTATCTATTAATACATAGGATATTCTGTCATTTCTTCCCCTTCACTGTGGGTTTTGTGTATTGCATTAGTCATGTCTCTTCAGGCTCTTTTATTTGGACATTTCCACAGCCTTCCTAGGTCTTTTATAAAATTAACATTTTTGAAAGCTATAGTCCTCCTCACCTTTGTTTTTCAGTTGACCTACCATGAGATGAACTTTCCTTTTGGCTTACAGTTCTTTGAATTTCAGTGTACATTGAGAAAGTTGTTATTGCCTAAACTCCTCCACCCTAGGCCATGGTAGCCACACTCCTGTCCCCTGCCTAATCCCTGGCAAATATGATTTATTCTTCATTATGATAGTTTTGAACAGACATCTTATAAAGGAAAACAGCATGTAAATTTTTGAGACTGGGTTCTTTCACTCAGAATAATGCCTTTCGATTCATCCAAGATGTTACCATCAGTAATTTGTTCTTTTTTATTGCTGCCTACTAGTCATTGTATGAATGCATCACAATTTGTTTATCCATTCAATGTCATGTTCCTCACAACTAAAACACTCAGGGTCACTCCAGGGGAACTGGGCTGCACGAAATAACCACACAAGAGACAGAGATACCTTTTTCTTCGGGGTCCTGTGACGGCTCCTCAGACCTTAAGGGTCCACAGAAAGAGAGAGAGAGAGAGAGAGAGAGAGAGAGAGAGAGAGAGAGAGGGAGAGAGAGGGAGCACGAGCTGAACCCTTTTACTAAGGAGAAGCCATTCAAATGAGGCAAGAGGTCAGGTTTCAGGAGGTGGAGTCTAGCTTCATGATGTCTGCTGTCAGCAGATTGACTGACATCTAGGAAGGCCACACCCAAAGGCTGAGCAAGAGAAGGGGACACACAAAGAATCATTTCCATGGAACATTCTATCCCAAACAGGGCAAAGGGTTAATATTACAAAGGAATAGGTGAATGTAGCTCAACCCATGGGGCTACACGCCTGTGTCTGAAGACACGCCCTCAAACTTCCTGGACCGGAGCAATGTCCACATCACTACAAGATGTAGTGACCGGTCAAAGTCTTTCCGCTCCAGGATGGAAGGTGTGAATCATTCAGAGTAGCTCCCCACAATTCAACAGTTTAGGGACTTTTGAATTTGTTTCAGTTTGGGGTGATTATGAAGACAGCCATCTAAACATTCATGTACAGGCTTTTGTGTGAGCCTAAGTTCTTATTTCTCTAGGATAAATAGCTAGGAGTGAGATTTGCTGGGTTCTGTGATGGGTGTGTGTTTGATTTTATTAAGAAACTGCCAAACTGTTTTTCCTGATCATTACCCAGGATGCAGCTGAGAGGAGATGATCTCTTTTTGGGGACAGCTGCATTTAGTAACCAACTGCTTGAGCAAGATACACAGACCAAAGATAAGGGAAGCCACCAATAGCCTATTTGAGTTGATTTTTGAACAACTCATCAGGGTTGAGAACATCACTGCAGAAGAGTGTGGAGTAGGGAAGCAGCTCAGGACAGGACACCTTGGAAGCAGAGAGAGAGCTCCCCTCACCAGGACAGAATAAGAAACCCCAATGGCAGTCCCTAGAGACCTTCCTCCTCCAACCACACCCTACTGCCTACATTACCACCCAGTTAATCCCTACCAGGGGTTCAATGCACTAATTAGGTTAAGGCTCTCATAACTTGCACTGTCTCACACAGGAACTTTTGAGGGACACTAATAAACCATCATATCTGTGAAGCTGCAAACCTTTTTTCTTATAGGACGTTTTCCCGAGCTGTCAGCCTTCAGGCCTTTTGTAGTTTCATGGATTGGAAATCTCACTTTTTAAAATAAATATTTCTTCTTTCAGTTGTAGTTGGACACAATAGCTTTATTTTATTTATTTATTTTTATCTGGTGCTGAGGATGGAACCCAGAGCCTCCTGTGTGCTAGGCGAGTGCTCTACTGCTGAGCCCCGGCCCCAGCCCCAGGAAATCTCACTTTTAAATGGTGCATCCTACTGAACACAGTGCTCTACAGGGAAGTCAGACAGGTATTTCTGGTCATATATACACTGAACAGAGAGATGTTGAGGTCCTACTAGGTATCAGGTACTGTTCAATATTCTGGGATACAGCACAGACCTGGGCCTTGGCCTCCCAGAGTCTGTCATCTAGCTTGCTTGTTTCTGTGTAGCCTGAGATTAAATAAGTTTGAACAGGGAAGGTAGGGGCGTGTGTGTGTGTGTGTGTGTGTGTAGAGTGTCACCATTCACGGATTAAAGTTATGATTAGTGTTGGGTGCATCAAAGGTAAGTGAAACAAAATCTCATGCCAGGGCAAAGTAGGGGAGTTAGGGTACATACTCAAGTTTTAGTAATTTTATAGGGTACTTCCTATATACTATTATGGGGTGATTTTTTTCTGAGTCTCTATGGTTCTACCTCTCATAAAAGAAGGTAACTGTAATTAAGCTTCACATCTGGTATGCTGGTGCATGCCTTTAAAGCCTTGGGAGGCTGAGGCAGGAGGATCAAGGGTTCAAAGACCAGCATTAGCAATTTATCAAGACTCTAAGCAACTTAGTGAGAGAATGTCTCTAAATAAAATATAAAAAGGGCTGGGGATGTGGATGTGATTCAGTGGTTAAGTTCCCCTGAGTTCAATCCCTGATACCAAAAAAAAAAAAAAAAAAAAAAGAATTAAGCTTCACATTTTTCATGGAATTGGCTGTTAGGGAAATGCTGTTACCCTGACTACTTCTATGTTTATGAATTAAAAAATTCTTTGTTCCAGAGTCTGATCTCTTCTACCAGTATCCATGAGATTATGGCAAGCTTGCTTAACTTGTAAATAGGATAACAATCTCAAACCCTCAATTCTTGACAGATGTCACTCAAATCCCTTCTGCCTTACATTTTCTCTGCCCCTCATGCAACCCCCAGTATCACTCAGACTCTGGCTCTCTCTTCACAGGAACAACCTGATAACATGTTGCTATACCTGTGTTGCTGTACTTCTTTCTTCCTATCCTGGGGCTTCTTCAAAATTCCCATGCAGCAAGAATCTATAGTCAGTTTGCATGCATGCACAGCTGGTGTTGCAGAGGAGACCAGCAGGTGGCGCCAGAGCATGACAGACATGGATGTTTCTGTCCCAGATTCTTAGGTTCTTGCTTAAGATGATTCCAGGCAACACAGGAGACTTAGTAAAAGAAAAAAGTTTTTTTTAGCAGGGATAGAACAAGAGAAAATGGGCACATCCTCAATGGAAAGAGTGGGTCCTCTTAGGAAAAGGATGGTGCACTCTCCCTGCATTCCAGCTTTATATAATTTCTTAGGGAAATTTCCAGTGAATCCCACAAAGGTCCACCTCTTGACTTTTGACAGTCTGATTGCATCAGACTTCCTAGTCCCCACTGAACATGGTTTGGAGAGTCAATGAATGAGAAATGAAAAGGCTACAAAGAGGCAGAAACTTTCTGTCTGAAAATAGAAGACAGTCCTAGGCTCAACAGCATAATTTTTAAGTCTTAATAGCTGAAAGGCCAGGGGACGTGGAAGATACTGTGCAGTTTTTGAGTTTCCCAAAATGGGCCTACAGAATGGTAAAGGAATGAGTTTCTAACATGGTGATTGAGTCAACTTTGTTGTCGTTGGGTGTTTTTTGCTGTTGTTTTCATCTTTGGATTTGTTTGCTTGGTTTCCCATATTTTAATTGGTGGATTATAATTACACATATATATACAATTATGTATATAATTATTCATATATATTTATATTGTTATAAATGTATAAGTATATATGTATATAGTAGTGGTGTTCATTGTTACATATTCATATATGCACATTATATAACAATGTAATTTGGTCAATTTGGTTCCCCAGTATTTCCCTTTTCCCTCCCCTGTTTCTCCCCCTAGTCCCTGTCCTCTACTCCACTGGTCTCCCTTTCTTTTTCATGAGATTCTCCCACCCCTGTATGTTTCCTTTCCTTTTTTTCTCTCTAGCTTCTATATACGAGAAATATATGACAGAAAACATACGACTGTTTACTTTCTGAATCTGGCTTACTTTGCTAAACAATGCTTTCAAGTTCTATTCATTTTCCTGCAAATGACATTGTTTCATTCTTCTTTATGGCTGAATAAAACTCCATTGTGTATATATATATACCGCATTTTCCTTATCTACTTATCATTGATAGCTACATAGGCAGATTCCATAATTTGGCTAGTATGAACTGTGTTGCTGTAAACATGGCATGCATGTAATAACACAGTATGCTGATTTTAATTCTTTAGAATAAATACCAATGGTCACGTAGTGGTTTCATTCCTAGTCTTTTGAGTAACTTCCATACTGATTTCCATAGCAGTTATACTAATTAACAATTGCACCAGCAGTGTAAAAGTGTTTCTTTCTCTGCACGTCCTCTCCAGCATTTATTATTGTTTGTAATTGTGATTACTGCCACTCTAAATAAATGAAGATGAAATCTCAGTATAGTCTTAGTTTGCAAACTGCAAATCAAATGTAATTGCTCATGTTGAACATTTTTTATATATATTTGTTGGCCATTTGTATTTATTCTTTTGAGAGGTTTCTGTATAACTCATTTGCCCATTTACTGATTTGGTTATTTAGATTTTTGATGGTAAATTTTTGAATTCTTTATGTATCTGGATAATAATCTTCTGTCATATATTTATTGATTTGCATATGATAAACCTTCCTTACATCCCTGGAATAAAATCAGTTTGGTCATGATGGTCAGTCTTCTTAATATGTCATTGAATATGGTTTGCTACTATTTTTTTAAGAATTTTCACATTTAATTTCATCAAGGATATTGATCTATAGTTTTTTTTTCCTTGATGTGTCCTGGTAGAATTAACAGAAAATCCATCTGGACCTGGGCTTTTCTTTGTTAGACTTTTATTAGTACTTCCATCTGATTGCTAGTTATTAGTCTGGTTAGGTTTTCTTTGTCCTCTTGATTCACTTTTGGCAGGTCACATATATCTACAAACATGTTTACTTCTTGGCTTTCCAATTCATTGGAATATAAATTTTCAAAATAGTCCCTAATGATCCTCTGGATTCCTGTGATATCTGTCATGATTTCATCTTTTTCATCTCTACTTTTACAACTGTGATATTTCTCTCTCTCTCTCTCTCTCTCTCTCTCTCTCTCTCTCTCTCTCTCTCTTTCTCTCTCTCTCTTTCTGTTAATATGGCTAAGGGTTTTTATCTATCTTGCTTATCTGTTAAAAGAACCAACTATTTCATTGATTTTTTACAATTTATTAAATTTTCTATTTCATTGATTTTGGGCTCTGATTTTATTTATTTCTACTGTTTTTTTTTTAAATTGGTTTGTTATTGTTTTTCTAAGGCCTTGATCTTCAGATTTTTTAATGTAGTCACTCATAGATATCAACTTTCCTCTTAGAACTAGCTTTATTGTGTCCTAGAGGCTCTGGAATGTGTATCAGTATTACTGTTTTATGCAGTTTCTAAAAAAATTTCCATTCATTATTCAAAGTATATTGTTCAGTCTTCTGTGTTTTTATAGTTTCTGTAGTTTTGGGGGGATGTTGATTTCTATGATCTGATGGGATGCAAGAAATTATATCAATTCTCTTGTGTTTACTAGAGTTACTTTGTAACCTGTTTTTGTAGAAGTTTCCATGAGCATCTTTCTTCACTGAGAAGAAAGTGAATTCAGCTATTGTTGGATGAAATATTCTGTAGATTTCTGTTAAGTCCATTTCATTTAATTTTTTAGGTCTGAAGGGTCTTTCCTGATTTTCTTTCTGAATGACCTATCTATTGAAGCAGGGTGTGTTGAAATCACCCAGTTGAGTAGTATCTGCTTTATGTGTTTAAGTGCATCAACATTTGAAGCATAAATATTTACTATTTTTATATCTTCTTGTTGGTTTGTTCCCTTTATCAGTATGAAGTGACTTTTTTTTTGTCTCTTCTAATTAATTTTGGCTTGAAGTTCTCTTTTTTGGATATGAGAATCTGTATTCCTGCTTGTTTGTGGGCTCCATGAGTAGCTAGTTCTGCTTGTTTGGGGCTCCATTTGATTGGTATATCAATTTTAATTTTTTACTTTTAGCCTTTAGATGTCTTTACCTGTAAGGTGATTTTCTTGCAAACAAAATAGAGTTGGCTCTTATTTTTTAATCCATTTTGGCATCCTATGTCTTTTAATTGGAGAGTTGAGGACATTAATATTCAGTATTATTAAAAAGAGGTGTTTATTAATTTGTGCCATTTTGATTTATTCATAATATTTAATTTGGTCCTGTATCTCATTTGTTTAGCAACTCTTCAATGAGATTTGTCCATTTCTGAGCTCTGGAGTTTGGTTTTGATTTCTTTGGCATATTTTGATTTCTTTTGCATATTATTTCTTCAAGTAATTTTTGTAATGCCAACTTAGCATTCATGAATTCTTTAAGTTTCTGCTTATCTTGGAAGTTTTTATTTCTTCTTCAAATCTGAAGGATAGCTTTGCCGTGCTATGAGCTCTAAGTTAATTATTTTATTTAGTTTAATTACTAGAAAAAAATTTTGGCAGGTAAAATTTTTCTATTCCTTTCACAGAATGAGACACTTAAATTTAGAGAGGTAATATAGCTTGTTTAAAGTTACAGATCTTGGGGCTGGGGTTGTGGCTCAGAGGTAGAGCACTCTCCTAGCATGGGTGAGGCACTAGGTTTGATCCTCAGCACCACATAAAAATATAATAAAGACATTGTGTCAACCTATAACTAAAAAACAATTATTTAAAAAAAATAAAGGGCCCCCTCGCCCTGCACCGGCAAGATAGAGGGAACTGTGACCACGCACAGAGCAGGCCCAGCGGCCTGCAGAGGGGCAGAGCCACCCCACACCCCCCGCGCCTGCCAGGTGACCACCGACAGAAAAGGCCCAGTGGCCCGCGGTGGGACAGAGCTTCCAATCACTCCTGCAAGGTAGGCGGGCCTGCGACCCACCGGCAGAAGAGGAGCAGCGGCCTGCTGAGAGGCTGAGCCGCCCCCTCCCCCTGCGCCGGCAAAGTAGAGGGAACTGTGACCACGCACAGAGCAGGCCCAGTGGCCTGCTGAGGGGCAGAGCCGCCCCCCACCCCCCGCGCCTGTCAGGTAGGTGGAACTGTGACCACGGACAGAAAAGGCCCAGTGGCCCGCGGCGGGACAGAGCTTCCAATCACTCCTGCAAGGTAGGCGGGCCTGCGACCCACCAGCAGAAGAGGAGCAGCAGCCTGCTGAGAGGCTGAGCCGCCCCCTCCCCCTGCGCCGGCAAAGTAGAGGGAACTGTGACCACGCACAGAGCAGGCCCAGTGGCCTGCTGAGGGGCAGAGCCGCCCCCCACCCCCCGTGCCTGTCAGGTAGGTGGAACTGTGACCACGGACAGAAAAGGCCCAGTGGCCCGCGGCGGGACAGAGCTTCCAATCACTCCTGCAAGGTAGGCGGGCCTGCGACCCACCGGCAGAAGAGGAGCAGCGGCCTGCTGAGAGGCAGAGCCGCCCCCTCCCCCTGCACCGGCAAGGTAGAGGGAACTGTGACCACGCACAGAGCAGGCCCAGCGGCCTGCTGGGGGCAGAGCCACCCCCCACCCCCCGCGCCTGCCAGGTAGGGGAACTGTGACCACCATCAGAACAGGCCAGACCTGCAACCGAGAGACAGAACAGGCCCAGTGGCCTGAGGAAGGGTAGAGCCACCCCCCCCCGCGCCTGCAAGGTAGGCGGACCTGCGACCCACTGGCAGTACAGCCCCAGGCACCTGCAGAGGGGCAGTGCCGCTGCCTGCGCCTGCAAAGTAGACAGAACTGTGACCACCGACAGAACAAGCCTAGCGGCCCGCAGAGGGACAGAGCCACCGCCCGCGCCTGCGAGGGAGACTTTCCAACTATACAAGACCAATATAAATATATAGGGGGAAAATTCAATAGCACAACAGTTTCACCAAGTAGAAAGGAACGCGAACAGTATGAAGAGACAAGGAAAGAAAGGACCACAAGCATTGCAGGTCAACTCAACGTTAGAAGAGGTAATAGCTGCAGCAGATGGAATGTCAGATAAAGAATTCAGGATATACATGCTTCAGATGATCTGGAGTCTCAAGGAAGACATCAGACAGCAAAATCAGACAATGAAAGATCACTTCAACAATGAATTACATAAACAAATCCAAGAAGCAAAACATCAACTACACAGGGAAATAGAGGTTATAAAAAACAAACAAACAGAAATCCTAGAAATGCAGGAAGCAATAAGCCAACTTAAAAACTCAATTGAGAATACTACCAGCAGAGTAGAACACTTAGAAGACAGAACATCAGACAATGAAGATAAAGTATTTCAACTTGAAAAGAACATAGACAGCTCAGCAAGACTGTTAAGAAACCATGAGCAGAACATCCAAGAAATATGGGATAACATCAAGAGACCAAATTTAAGAGTCATTGGGATACAGGAAGGGACAGAGTTTCAAACCAAAGGAATGAGCAATCTATTCAATGAAATAATACGAGAAAACTTCCCAGACTTGAAGAATGAGACAGAACCCCAAATCCTAGAAGCCTACAGGACGCCGAATGTGCAAAATCATAAGAGACCCACACCTAGACACATTATAATGAAGATTCCCAACATACAGAATAAGGAGAGAATTTTAAAAGCTACAAGAGAAAGGAAGCAGATCACATTTAGGGGTAAGCCAATCAGGATAACAGCTGATCTTTCAACACAGACTCTGAAAGCTAGAAGATCCTGGAATAACATATTTCAAACACTGAAAGAAAATGGGTTCCAACCAAGAATTGTGTTTCCAGCGAAATTAAGCTTCAGGATGGAAGATGAAATTAAAACCTTCCACGATAAACAAAAGTTAAAAGAATTTGCAGCTAGAAAACCATCTCTTCAAAACATCTTTGGCAAAACATTACATGAAGAGGAAATGGAAAATAACAATGAAAACCAACAGTGGGAGGTAGGACACTAAAGGGGGGGAAATAATCAAAGAGGAAAACAAACCATGTTTAGTAACATAAATAAACAAATATGGCTGGAAGAACAACCCATATCTCAATAATAACCCTAAATGTTAATGGCTTAAACTCACCAATCAAGAGACACAGGCTAGTAGAATGGATCACAAAACAAGACCCAACAATATGCTGCCTACAGGAGACACATTTGATAGGAAAAGACATACATAGGCTGAAGGTGAAAGGTTTGGAAAAATCATATCACTCATATGGACTTCGGAAACAAGCAGGAGTATCCATACTCATATCAAATAAAATAGATTTCAAGCCAAAGTTAATCAAAAGGGATAAAGAGGGACACTACATACTGCTCAAGGGAACCATACACCAACAAGACATAACAATCATAAATATATATGCCCCAAACAATGGTGCAGCTATGTTCATCAAACAAACTCTTCTCAAGTTCAAGAGTCTAATAGACCACCATACAATAATCATGGGAGACTTCAACACACCTCTATCACCACTGGACAGATCTTCCAAACAAAAGTTGAATAAGTAAACTATAGAACTCAGTAACACAATTAATAACCTAGACTTAATTGACATATATAGAATATACCACCCAACATCAAGCAGTTACACTTTTTTCTCAGCAGCACATGGATCCCTCTCAAAAATAGATCATATATTATGTCACAGGGCAACTCTTAGACAATATAAAGGAGTAGAGATAATACCATGCATCCTATCTGATCATAATGGAATGGAACTGAAAATCAACGATAAAAGAAGGAAGGGAAAAGAATACATCACTTGGAGAATGAACAATAGGTTACTGAATGATCAATGGGTTATAGAAGACATCAAGGAAGAAATTAAAAAATTCTTAGAGATTAATGAAAACACAGAGACAACATATCGGAATCTATGGGACACATTGAAAGCAGTTCTAAGAGGAAAATTCATGGCTTGGAGTTCATTCCTTAAAAAAAGAAAAAACCAACAAATAAATGATCTCATACTTCATCTCAAAATCCTAGAAAAAGAAGAGCAAAACAACAGCAAAAGAAGTAGAAGGCAAGAAATAATTAAAATCAGAGCTGAAATTAATGAAATCGAAACAAAAGAAACAATTGAAAAAATTGACAAAACTAAAAGTTGCTTCTTTGAAAAAATAAACAAAATCGACAGACCCTTAGCCATGCTAGCGAAGAGAAGAAGAGAGACAACTCAAATTACTAACATACGGGATGAAAGAGGCAACATCACAACAGACTCTTCAGAAATACAGAAGATAATCAAAAATTATTTTGAATCCTTATACTCCAATAAATTAGAAGATAGTGAAGGCATCGATAAATTTCTTAAGTCATATGATCTGCCCAGATTGAGTCAGGAGGATATAGACAACCTAAACAGACCAATATCAATTGAGAAAATAGAAGAAACCATCAAAAGACTACCAACTAAGAAAAGCCCAGGACCGGATGGGTATACAGCAGAGTTTTACAAAACCTTTAAGGAGGAACTAATACCAATACTTTTCAAGCTACTTCGGGAAATAGAAAAAGAGGGAGAACTTCCAAATTCATTCTACGAGGCCAACATCACCCTGATACCTAAACCAGACAAAGACACTTCAAAGAAAGAAAACTACAGACCAATATCTCTAATGAACCTAGATGCAAAAATCCTCAATAAAATTCTGGCCACTCGGATACAAAAACTTATCAAAAAAATTGTGCACCATGATCAAGTAGGATTCATCCCTGGGATGCAAGGCTGGTTCAATATACGGAAATCAATAAATGTTATTCACCACATCAATAGACTTAAAAATAAGAATCATATGATCATCTCGATAGATGCAGAAAAAGCATTCGACAAAGTACAGCATCCCTTTATGTTCAAAACTCTAGAAAAACTAGGGATAACAGGAACATACCTCAATATTGTAAAAGCAATCTATGCTAAGCCTCAGGCTAGCATCATTCTGAATGGAGAAAAATTGAAGGCATTCCCTCTAAAATCTGGAACAAGACAGGGATGCCCTCTCTCACCACTTCTGTTCAACATAGTTCTCGAAACACTGGCCAGAGCAATTAGACAGACGAAAGAAATTAAAGGCATCAAAATAGGAAAAGAAGAACTTAAATTATCACTATTTGCAGATGACATGATTCTATACCTAGCAGACCCAAAAGGGTCTAGAAAGAAACTATTAGAGCTAATAAATGAATTCAGCAAAGTGGCAGGATATAAAATCAACACGCATAAATCAAAGGCATTCCTGTATATCCGCGACAAATCCTCTGAAATGGAAATGAGGACAACCACTCCATTCACAATATCTTCAAAAAAAATAAAATACTTGGGAATCAACCTAACAAAAGAGGTGAAAGACTTATACAATGAAAACTACAGAACCCTAAAGAGAGAGATAGAAGAAGATCTTAGAAGATGGAAAAATATACCCTGTTCATGGATAGGCAGAACTAACATCATCAAAATGGCGATATTACCAAAAGTTCTCTATAGGTTTAATGCAATGCCAATCAAAATCCCAACGGCATTTCTTGTAGAAATAGAGAAAGCAATCATGAAATTCATATGGAAAAACAAAAGACCCAGAATAGCAAAAACAATGCTAAGCAGGAAGTGTGAATCAGGCGGTATAGTGATACCAGACTTCAAACTATAAAACAGAGCAATAGTAACAAAAACAGCATGGTACTGGTACCAAAACAGGCAGGTGGACCAATGGTACAGAATAGAGGACACAGAAACCAATCCACAAAACTACAACTATCTTATATTTGATAAAGGGGCTAAAAGCATGCAATGGAGGAAGGATAGCATCTTCAACAAATGGTGCTGGGAAAACTGGAAATCCATATGCAACAAAATGAAACTGAATCCCTTTCTCTCGCCATGCACAAAAGTTAATTCAAAATGGATCAAGGAGCTTGATATCAAATCAGAGACACGCCGTCTGATAGAAGAAAAAGTTGGCTACGATCTACATACTGTGGGGTCGGGCTCCAAATTCCTCAATAGGACACCCATAGCACAAAAATTAATAACTAGAATCAACAAATGGGACTTACTCAAACTAAAAAGTTTTTTCTCAGCAAAAGATACAATAAGAGAGGTAAATAGAGAGCCTACATCCTGGGAACAAATCTTTACTCCTCACACTTCAGATAGAGCCCTAATATCCAGAGTATACAAAGAACTCCAAAAATTAGACAATAAGAGAACAAACAACCCAATCAACAAATGGGCCAAGGACCTGAACAGACACTTCTCAGAGGAGGACATACAATCAATCAACAAGTACATGAAAAAATGCTCACCATCTCTAGCAGTCAGAGAAATGCAAATCAAAACCACCCTAAGATACCATCTCACTCCAGTTAGATTGGCAGCCATTATGAAGTCAAACAACAACAAGTGCTGGCGAGGATGTGGGGAAAAGGGTACACTTGTACATTGCTGGTGGGACTGCAGATTGGTGCAGCCAATTTGGAAAGCAGTATGGAGATTTCTTGGAAAGCTGGGAATGGAGCCACCATTTGACCCAGCTATTCCCCTTCTCGGTCTATTCCCTAAAGACCTAAAAAGAGCATGCTACAGGGACACTGCTACATCGATGTTCATAGCAGCACAATTCACAATAGCTAGACTGTGGAACCAACCTAGATGCCCTTCAATGGATGAATGGATAAAAAAAATGTGGCATTTGTACACAATGGAGTATTACTCTGCATTAAAAAATGACAAAATCATAGAATTTACAGGGAAATGGATGGCATTAGAGCAGATTATGCTAAGTGAAGCTAGCCAATCCCTAAAAAACAAATGCCAAATGTCTTCTTTGATATAAGGAGAGTAACTAAGAACAGAGTAGGGTCGAAGAGCATGAGAAGAAGATTAACATTAAACAGGGATGAGAGGTGGGAGGGAAAGGGAGAGAGAAGGGAAAATGCATGGAAATGGAAGGAGACCCTCAGAGTTATACAAAAGTATATACAAGAGGAAGTGAGGGGAAGGGGAAAAATAATATACGGGGGACAAACGAATGTCAGTAGAGGGAGCAGAGAGAGAAGAGGGGAGGGGAGGGGAGGGGAGGGGGGATAGTAGAGGATAGGAAAGGCAGCAGAATACAACAGACACTAGTATGGCAATATGTAAATCAATGGATGTGTAACTGATGTGATTCTGCAATCTGTATATGGGGTAAAAATGGGAGCTCATAACCCACTTGAATCAAATTGTGAAATATGATATATCAACAACTATGTAATGTTTTGAACAGCCAACAATAAAAAATTAAAAAAAAAAAACATATGTGCAGCCAGGCATGGTGGTGCACACCAATAATCGCAGTGACTCTGGAGGCTAAGGCAGGAGGATCACGAGTTCAAAGCCAGCCTCAGCAACTTACGGAGGCCCTAAGCAACTTAGCAAGACCCTGTCTCTAAATAAAAAATAAAAATATCTGGGGATGTGGTTCAGTGATTAAGCACCCCTGGGTTCAATCCCTGATACAAACAAACAAACAACAACAACAACAAAAAAAACATGTGCATCTTCTCTATTTATCCTAAATAATCAAAGTCATTTACTACCATGATACATGCATATCTGTTAATAGCAGCACAATTCACAACTGCTGAACTATGGAACCAGCCTAGGTGTCCATCAATGGATAAATGAATTAAAAAAATATGTTCCACATATACAAGCAGTTTTATTCAGCCATAAAGAAAAATGAATCATGGCATTTGCAGGAAAATGTATGGAACTAGAGATGGTTATGTTAAGGAAAATAAGCCAAACTCAGAAGGTCAAGGGTCATGTGCTTTCTCTCATATGTGGAAGCTAGAGAGGAAAAAGGAAAAGAAAGATGGAGGGGCTGGGATCTCATGAAAATCAAAGGGAAGTTAGCGGAGGAAAGTGGGTGGAGTTGAGGACCAGAGGGTGGGAAGTGGGCAGGGAGGAGGGAAGTGCTGGGGAGAGATATTGGCCAAATTATATTGTGTGCATGTATGAGTATGTAACAACAAATCTTATCCTTATGTACAACTATAATGCGCCGATAAAAAATGTGGAAAGATAAAAAATAAATAAATAAATAAATAAAAAAATAAAGTCACAAATGTTAAAAACAGAACTAGAGTTAAAACTCAGTATACCCGGGAGAAGATGGCCGCTGCGTACGGGGGTTGCTGAAGTGCTGAGCGTGGTGCTCAAAGCAGCGGCTTTAATAGAGATTTCGCACAGTCTGTTAAAGCTCCTTTCACCGTTAATCTGTAGTGGACCACTTTGCCAAGGAGCAGGAAGAACAAAGAAATCGAAAAAGAGACACTTGGCTGCTCAGAGCCGCGGGCGCTTTGCTCCCATCTGCTTCCTCTTTCGCTTGGCTCCGGGCGGAGAAGCTGAATGTGTAATCAGCAGTGGATTGTAAGTACCCGAGGCAAAGAAAGCTCAGTGCGCCCCGCCTTTTTTTTTTTTTTTTTGAATATTTTTTATACAGGGAGAGTTTGTGGATTGGGATTGCTGGCGGGGCTGTGGTTTCTGTGCCGAAAATCCACTCCGCGGGAGGCGCCATTTGCTTTCTGCTTGCTGTCTTGATGGCTCTGTATACACTGTCCGGCAGCCGCACCTAGAGGTTGGAGCTGGGCTGAGTGCCGAGCCCTGTCCTCCGAAGGCTGGACTGCAGCCTCGAGCGTCTCTGTGGCCTGTTCGCCGCTGCACCTTCGGGCAGAGCCTGCTCTGGGGTCGTTCTGCACCCCCCTGCCAGGGGACCCGTGCTCCGGAGGAGGGGGACGGAGAGCCGCGGCGGCAGCCGCTTGGGCCCCTGGGGCCTGACACCGGGCTGAAGAGCTGCGGAGGCCAGGGCGGCTCTGCTACGGTCGCAGACAAGCGCGGACGCTCGCCAGGGCGGCTCTGCTACGGTCGCAGACAAGCGCGGACGCTCGTCAGCGCGGCCCAGAGTTTCATTTCTAGAAATCTGGACTGGAAACAGAAGCAGCAGTTTGTATAATCCCAAGAACTCGCTTATACCAGGAAGCTGTAAGGGCAACATGAATATTACTGAGGAGATGTAACATGGTGGCAGGCGCAGAGAGATCAAGTCTCTGACATTTTCAACTGCGTGGGCATAGGGAGCCGTAAACTGTCTAAATGCTGTTTGCTCAGGATCACTAGGCAATGCTGAGCTGACGTGGATCTGGGGTGTACACGCTGGGCCCCTCAGAACACACACACAGAGCCCGAATCGGAGGCAATTAAGCTCCGGTTCGCCTGCTTCGTGTGACTCAGCACTAACGATCCCGCTGAAATAATTGGCCGGCCCTTAGGAACTTACAGAGGTAAAAGCCAACCGAGCCTTCATAGGCAGTGGCCACAGGACTGAAACGGGGATTGGGAGAGACAGTCAGGACCCACCCGTTGCATTGGTCATCCGGCAAAGGGAACAAACGGTCACCATTTGCATGGGATATCACCATGGCAGAGAAATGGCGTCACGGGCGGAGGAGATAACTGCATTGAAACCAGCGCGACAGGTGTGTAATCCCCTAGCCATCTCTCTCCACACAGCGGGGAAACCTTAAGGGCCACTCCCAGCTCTCCTGTGAACGCAATAACCAGACGGAGGGAATCAGGAGTGGCGCGGGACTCGCGGCGCGGAACTACCGGCTACCGCTCCCACCAGTGCTGACAACTGAGGTCTCTTGCACCAGCTACCGGGGGCGTGGCTACAGGAGGGCAAGCAAATTCGCTGGGGGATCTCAGCCCCAAGCTCTACAAACTTAGGGTCTGAGGGAGGCAAACAGGGAGAGTGAGCCCAGGTGTTCATGAAAACAGGGCTCCCGGGAGCAGCAGACCTGGCGTGTAGCCAGTATTGTGGTGAGCACCACAGGTGAGCACGGCCTGGCTTGCGGAAACACAAGACAAGGCCCTAGACACTCAGGATTGGAGACCCGCCCAGTCTAGGAGAAAGAGCTGCTGCACAGTGAATGGTTCCCACCTATTGAGAGGAGAAGCTTGGCCCAGTGGGCACAGCTCCACCTACTGGAAGAGAAGTTAATAGAACTTTAGGACTGCATTTATTATTATTATTATTATCATTTTTTTTCTTTTCTTTTTCTTTTTTTTTCTTTTTTTTCTTCTTTTTCTTTCATTTTCAATTTTTATTTGTTGTTGTTCTTTAATTTTTTTTCAATGTTTCTATTTTTTTTAATTTTTTTTATTTTATTATTATTTTTTTTTAATTTTAATTTTCATTTTTTATTATCACTATTATTTTTGTTAAAATTTTTTTTTCGTCTTTTCTTTCTTTCTTTATTATCTAATCTTTGTTATTCTTGTTTCTTTTGTCTTTTCATTTCTTTTCAATCTTCTTATTCCCCCTTCCTTGAATTCTACCTGCCTACTCTCATTCTCTTTAGTGACTTCTTCCCTTCCCTTCTAATATCTTTCCTCTCAAGCATCAAATAAATCTATAAGAGTAAACAGTAACTCAGCAGTCAAACAGAACAAGAAGTAACATGAGCAGCATAAAAAAGCAAGGAAGAAAAGGAGTACAAACAATGAAGGGTAGCCTAAATATTCAGGAGGACCTAGAGTCAGCAGAAAAATGGTCATATAAAGAACTCAAGGAATACCTTAGACAGATGGAATGGAACCTTAAAGAAGATACGAGACAGCAAATCCAAACAGTGAAAGAACACTTTGAAAATGAATTACATAGACAGATAAAAGAAGAGGTTAAGCATCTTTATCAGGAGATTGAGATTATAAAAAAAAACCAAACAATAATTCTAGAAATGAAGGAAACGATAAACCAAATTAAAAACTCAATTGAGAGTATCACTAACAGAGTGGAGCAAGTAGAAGCCAGAACATCAGATAATGAAGACAAAATATATCATCTTGAAAAAAGCCTAGCCAACTCAGAAAGGCTGGTTAAAAACCACGAGAAAAACATCCAA
Organism: Marmota monax; assembly: GCF_021218885.2. Taxonomy (NCBI): domain Eukaryota; kingdom Metazoa; phylum Chordata; class Mammalia; order Rodentia; family Sciuridae; genus Marmota; species Marmota monax. The sequence continues at coordinate 6,804,461 of NW_026694286.1, read as the reverse complement.
GAGATATGGGATAACATAAAGAAACCAAACCTACGAGTCATCGGGATAGAAGAAGGTACAGAGATTCAAACCAAGGGAATGAGTAACCTGCTGAAAGAAATAATTACAGAAAACTTTCCAGAAATAAAAAAGGAAACGGATATACAAATTGTAGATGCATACAGGACACCGAGCACACAAAATCACAGTAGACCAACGCCAAGACACATTGTTATGAAGATATCCAATATACAGAACAAAGAGAAAATACTAAAAGCTACAAGAGAAAGGAGGCAGATTACATTCAGGGGTAAACCAATAAGGTTAACAACGGATTTTTCATCACAGACGCTGAAAGCGAGAAGATCCTGGAACAACGTATTTCAAACACTGAAAGAAAATGGATGCCAACCAAGAATTCTGTATCCAGCAAAATTAAGCTTCAGGTACGATAACGAAATAAAAATCTTTCATGATAAACAAAAGCTAAAAGAATTTGCAGCCAGAAAACCAGCATTGCAAAGCATCTTGAGCAAAACACTACACGAGGAAGAAATGAAAAACAATAACCAAAACCATCAGTGGGAAGTGCCTCTATAAAGACAGAGGGCGGGGGGAATGCTAACCATGGAGAAACAAACTAAATTAAAAAAAAAAAAAGAAGATAAATAATCAAACATGGCTGGAAGTACAAACCATATATCAATAGTAACTCTAAACATTAATGGCTTAAACTCTCCAATAAAGCGACATAGGCTGGTAAATGGATTAAAAAAACAAATCCAACAATATGCTGCCTCCAGGAGACACATCTGATTGGAAAAGACATACACAGGCTGAAGGTGAAAGGTTGGGAAAAAATATACCATGCACACGGTCCTCGTAAGCAAGCAGGGGTGGCCATCCTCATATCGAATAAAATTGACTTCAAGACTAAATTAATCAAAAGGGATAAGGAAGGACATTATATACTGTTAAAAGGAACCATTCACCAACAAGACATAACAATTATCAATATTTATGCACCAAATAATGGTGCTGCGACGTTCATAAAACAAATTCTCCTCAAGTTCAAGAATCAAATAGACCACAACACAATAATTATGGGTGACTTCAACACACCTCTCTCACAATTGGACAGATCCTCCAAACAAAAGCTGAATAAAGAAACTATAGAACTCAATATCACAATCAACAACCTAGACTTAACTGACATATATAGAATATATCAACCATCATCAAGTGGATATACTTTTTTCTCAGCAGCACATGGATCCTCCTCAAAAATAGACCATATATTATGCCATAGGGCAACCCTCAGTAAATATACAGGGGTGGAGATAATACCATGCATTTTATCTGATCATAATGGAATGAAACTGGAAATCAATGATAAAAGACGGAAGGAAAAATCCTACATCACATGGAAAATGAACAATATGTTACTGAATGATCAATGGGTTACAGAAGACATAAAGGAAGAAATCAAAAAATTCTTAGAGATAAATGAAAATACAGACACAACATATCGGAATCTATGGGACACAATGAAAGCAGTTTTAAGAGGGAAATTCATCGCTTGGAGGTCATTCCTCAAAAAAAGGAAAAACCAACAAATAAATGAGCTCACACTTCATCTCAAAGCCCTAGAAAAGGAAGAGCAAAACAACAGCAAATGTAGCAGAAGGCAAGAAATAATTAAAATCAGAGTGGAAATCAATGAAATTGAAACAAAATAAACTATTGAAAAAATTAACAAAACTAAAAGTTGGTTCTTTGAAAAAATAAATAAGATCGACAGACCCTTAGCCATGCTAACGAAGAGAAGAAGAGAGAGAACTCAAATCACTAACATACGGGATGAAAAAGGCAATATCACAACAGACACTACAGAAATACAGAAGACAATTAGAAATTATTTTGAAAACCTATATTCCAATAAAATAGAAGATAGTGAAGACATTGATAAATTCCTTAAGTCATATGATTTGCCCAGACTGAGTCAGGAGGATACTCACAACTTAAACAGACCAATAACAATAGATGAAATAGAAGAAGCAATCAAAAGACTTCCAACCAAGAAAAGCCCAGGACCGGATGGGTATACAGCGGAGTTTTACAAAACCTTTAAGGAAGAATTAATACCAATACTTTTCAAGTTATTTCAGGAAATAGAAAAAGAAGGAGCTCTGCCAAATTCATTCTATGAGGCCAACATCACCCTGATTCCGAAACCAGACAAAGACACTTCAAAGAAAGAAAACTACAGACCAATATCCCTGATGAACATAGATGCAAAAATGCTCAATAAAATTCTGGCGAATCGGATACAAAGGCACATCAAAAAAATTGTGCACCATGATCAAGTAGGATTCATCCCTGGGATGCAAGGATGGTTCAATATACGGAAATCAATAAATGTTATTCACCACATCAATAGACTTAAAAATAAGAACCATATGATCATCTCAATAGACGCAGAAAAAGCATTCGACAAAGTACAGCATCCCTTTATGTTCAAAACATTAGAAAAACTAGGGATAACAGGAACTTACCTCGACATTGTAAAAGCTATCTATGCTAAGCCTCAGGCTAGCATCATTCTCAATGGAGAAAAATTGAAGGCATTCCCCCTAAAATCTGGAACAAGACAGGGATGCCCTCTATCACCACTTCTATTCAATATAGTTCTCGAAACACTGGCCAGAGCAATTAGACAGACGAAAGAAATTAAAGGCATAAAAATAGGAAAGGAAGAACTTAAATTATCACTATTTGCAGATGACATGATTCTATACCTAGAAGACCCAAAAGGGTCTACAAAAAAACTACTGGAACTAATAAATGAATTCAGCAAAGTGGCAGGATATAAAATCAACACGCATAAATCAAAGGCATTTCTGTATATCAGCGACAAAACTTCTGAAACGGAAATGAGGAAAAACACTCCATTCACAATATCCTCAAAAAAAATAAAATACTTGGGAATCAACCTAACAAAAGAGGTGAAAGATTTATATAATGAAAACTACAAAACCCTAAAAAGAGAAGTAGAAGAAGATCTTAGAAGATGGAAAAATATACCCTGTTCATGGATAGGCAGAACTAACATCATCAAAATGGCAATATTACCAAAAGTTCTCTATAGGTTTAATGCAATGCCAATCAAAATCCCAACGGCATTTCTTGTAGAAATGGATAAAGCAATCATGAAATTCATATGGAAAAATAAAAGACCCAGAATAGCAAAAGCAATTCTAAGCAGGAAGTGTGAATCAGGCGGTATAGTGATACCAGACTTAAAACTATATTACAGAGCAATAGTAACAAAAACAGCATGGTACTGGTACCAAAACAGGAGGGTGGACCAATGGTACAGAATAGAGGACACAGAGACTAATCCACAAAGCTACAACTATCTTATATTTGATAAAGGAGCTAAAAGCATGCAATGGAGGGAGGATAGCATCTTCAACAAATGGTGCTGGGAAAACTGGAAATCCATATGCAACAAAATGAAACTGAATCCCCTCCTCTCGCCATGCACAAAAGTTAACTCAAAGTGGATCAAGGAGCTAGATATCAAATCAGAGACTCTGCGTCTGATAGAAGAAAAAGTTGGCTCCGATCTACATATTGTAGGGTCGGGCTCCAAATTCCTTAATAGGACACCCATAGCACAAAAGTTGATAACAAAAATCAACAAATGGGACTTACTTAAACTGAAAAGTTTTCTCTCAGCAAGAGAAACAATAAAAGAGGTAAATAGGGAGCCTACATCATGGGAACAAATTTTTACTCCTCACACTTCAGATAGAGCCCTAATATCCAGAGTATACAAAGAACTCAAAAAATTAAACAAGAAGAAAACAAATAACCCAATCAACAAATGGGCCAAAGACCTGAACAGACACTTCTCAGAGGAGGACATACAATCAATCAACAAGTACATGAAAAAATGCTCACCATCTCTAGCAGTCAGAGAAATGCAAATCAAAACCACCCTAAGATACCATCTCACTCCAGTAAGATTGGCAGCCATTATGAAGTCAAACAACAACAAGTGCTGGAGAGGATGTGGGGAAAAGGGTACTCTTGTACATTGCTGGTGGGACTGCAAACTGGTGCGGCCAATCTGGAAAACAGTATGGAGACTCCTGGGAAAGCTGGGAATGGAACCACCATTTGACCCAGCTGTTGCCCTTCTTGGACTTTTCCCTGAAGACCTTAAAAGAGCGTACTACAGGGATAGTGCTACATCGATGTTCATAGCAGCACAATTCACAATTGCTAGACTGTGGAACCAACCCAGATGCCCTTCAATAGCTGAATGGATAAAAAAACTGTGGCATTTATACACCATGGAGTATTACGCAGCACTAAAAAATGACAAAATCATAGAATTTGCAGGGAAATGGATGGCACTAGAGCAGATTATGCTTAGTGAAGCTAGCCAATCCCTAAAAAACAAATACCAAATGTCTTCTTTGATATAATGAGAGCAACTAAGAACAGAGCAGGGAGGAAGAGCAGGAAGAAAAGATTAACATTAAACAGATACATGAGGTGGGATGGAAAGGGAGAGAAAAGGGAAATTGCATGGTAATGGAGGGAGACCCTCATTGTTATACAAAATTACATATAAGAGGTTGTGAGGGGAATGGGAAAATAAACAAGGAGAGATATGAATTATAGTGGATGGGGTAGAGAGAGAAGATGGGAGGGGAGGGAGGGGGGATGGTAGAGGATAGGAAAGGTAGCAGAATACAACAGTTACTAATAGGGCATTATGTAAAAATGTGGATGTGTAACCGATGTGATTCTGCAATCTGTATTTGGGGTAAAATTGGGAGTTCATAACCAACTTGAATCTAATGTATGAAATATGATATGTCAAGAGCTTTATAATGTTTTGAACAACCAATAAAAAAAAATAAAAAAATAAATAAATAAATAAATAAATAAAAAAACTCAGTATACCCCAGAAGCTATTATTATTATTATTATAAATGGTGTGTATTTATTTTAACTTTTTGGAAAGGCCTCTCAACTTCTAGTAAGTGGGCAATCAAGTACATGTTTTCTACAGGGCCAGGAAGGTGGTGATCTATCCTGATGGTTTATAGGTTCATGACTGACGCTTCAATAACAAAAGACAGGTTAACAAAAGAAAGAAATAATATATTTACTTAAAGTCTTATATTATACAGAAATCTTCAGATAAAAATCCAAAAGACCTATTTTTATCCTTAGGATCAGTGAGCATGGACATCTCACTGTGGAATGTGATTGGATAAAAGAGTAGGATCCAATGGTAACAGACTAAATGGGGAAACCCAGCAATGCCTGTGGTTAGGTTAGTTTGGGGATGCAGCAGAGACTCCCTGGGTGGAGAAAGAGGTGGGCCTTCTTGACGCTTCTCTTTTCTGTTATGAATAGCTTCCATATAGTCTCTCATTTGGGGTGTTAGGGCTTAGAAAATGAATCTCCAAAATATCGTGCTTTAGTATGCTGAGTACTTTGAACAGCAGGAAATCAAAAAGACCTCAGAAGCAGGATCTATCTGACCTTCTCTCACCTCCCATCCCTGCCTCTCTTCCTTTCTTTCTCGAAAGTTTGTCATACAGCCTGGAAATATTACTCTAACCTAAAAAACTTAGGTCACGGGGGTCGTCCTAGGAGGGGATTCAGGTAGTTCTTGTGGTACCCTAATTTAGGTCTCGAGAGAGTTATTATGAAAGAGCAAGCCCAGTACTCCTGCTTCCTCTGCCTCAACACCTCAGTGTGTGGGGTTGGTTTGTTTTGTGGGACTGGGGATGGAACCCAGGGCCTTGCCTGCATTAGGCAGGTGCTGTACCCCAGAGCTACACCCCAGCCTTCCTCACTGTGATTGCTCCCTTTTACATGTGCACCCACCACTGTGTTGCTCTCCACCACAAGGACTTAACTTCAGTCTAGCTCTTAAGTGTCCCCAAAGATCATGTGTTAATGGTTTGTTCCATGTCCCATGGTGCTACTAGGAGGTGGTAGAACCTTTAAGAAGTAGGGACTAGTGCTTGACCTTCAAGTTACTGGGCATGTGCCCTCAGAGGGGATTGTGGGACCCAAGTCTCTTCCTCAGCCTCTCTTTTTGGCTTTCTGACTGTGAGGAGAGCACTTTCTGATCTTGGATTGAAACTTCTAAATGAACCAAAATAAAGCTTGTCTCCTTACAAGTTGACTATTTCAGGTATTTGTTATATGACTAACATAAGCTGACTGTATAAGCCTTCACCAGAGCCAAACCAATGCCAGCAGCCATGAATTTGACCCTCCAGCAATGTGAACTAAATAAACCTGTTTTCCTTATAATGTGTCCAGCCTCAGATATTTTGTTATGGCAATGAGAAATTGAGTAATAATGAAGCTGTTATTTGCAATTAATGAATTGGGCAGCCTTCATTTTATAAGATAGAATAAGCACTCCTACCAGGCAATGGTAGAACAGTGGGTTTTATAAACTGTGGGTTTTGAAAACCAAATAATAGAGGAAAAAAAGGTGATCAGTTAGTGTCAGATTATTTCAGGTTACCTTTGTTGTTGTTGTTGTTAATGGTTAAAGCATAGAGTCTTTCTTTTTAGATTGACTTGGGTAAACTGGAATTTCCTGTTTTTTGGAAAATCTGGTCTGTTTGGAGATCTTTTTTCTTTGAGTTGCAGATGTATAATGTGGCATTTAACATGAGTGAATTCATATCGGTTTGGTTTGGTCTGGTGCTACCTCCCAGTAGCACCATAGGACATGGAACAAACCCTTAACACATGATCTTTGGGGACACTTAAGAGCTAGACTGTAGTTAAGTCCTTGTGGTGGACAACAATACAGTGGTGGGAGCACATTTAAAAGGGAGCAATCACAGTGAGGCAGGCTAGGGTGTAGCTCTGGGGTACAGAAAGCGGGTGGGTGCTGCAGTCTGGCTGGGCACAAAATAACCGAATCGCCACGAGGCAATTGTAGGTTCAAAACAGGAACTCCCACAAACGCCACCCATGCGACCCTTCCAGGAACACCCAACCGGAAATCCCTCCTCTGGCACTTCCCCAACCAACGCAAACTCTCCAGGAATCCCCACAAGAACTCCAAAGTAGCGAGAGAACTCCAAAGTAGCGGGCTCCCGAGGCGGACAGCAGGGCGTCTAATATACAATTGAATACACAGCTTAACATAACCATCATCATCTCAATGGCTTGCTGGTGTCACCTCTCAACCACTCCATTCTGGCAAAAATGCCATGCGTCATTCTGACTTGGCTGTGGCTCTCAGCATCTCCCCGCTTCTGTTTAATTAAACACCAAGCATGTGGTTTGGGGACCATGCCTGTCTTAGGTTGTCCAATTCCACATATGGTCCTTACCCGTCATCGGATGAGCTGACCTCAAGGCGTCAGCCTCCTGTCTTAGGTTGGTACCATTGCAATTGGATCATACCCATCAATGACTACTGGTTCAGCATACAGCCACACCTGTGGATAGGCCTTTGCACCAGTGGGGGTGGTGGGTTCTTTGCCTCACCTCTGTTGGCCCCCAAATTTGGCCTTTGCACCAGTGTGGGGGGGTGAGGTTCTTTGCCTCACCTCTGTTGGCCCCCAAATTTGGCCTTTGCACCAGTGTGGGGGTGAGGTTCTTTGCCTCACCTTTGTTGGCCCCCAAATTTGGCCTTTGCACTAGTGGGGGTTGAGGTTCTTTGCCTCACCTCTATTGGCCCCCAAATTTTAGCTGAATAACTATCACAAGCAGAAGGGAGGAGAATACAGAAATGCCACGACACCAAGCCCATTGACCGCTCCTTTGGAAAAACTGTACCACCGATGACACCACCAGCAAAGATACTCCAGCACTACCACAATTTGCTGCACCAACAAATAGTTCACAATGCATACAAGTGATACATAGTCCAGGCAAGTTCTGCTAGCGGTTCAAAGCAGAGGGAGCCATTAATATGTTCATTTCCTCCCAAAGTAAATCGACTCCTTGATTGAGCATCACTTGTTGAGTTACATTATTCATTGATGCATCAGTTTATACAGTTTGTTGTGATAGCTTTCGCAGAAGCTGTAATTTGGTTTTATCTTTGTCTTCACTGGCACTGGGATGAAGATAGCAATTTTGGCAATGATGGCTAAAAAAAATGATGTAACATTCCAGCAGGCACTAAAAGAAAGCAATTTTCTAAACAATTTAGTATCCTGAATAGAATTAGATATAATGAAAAGGAAAGGTGAAAGTAAAGAAACAGATCTGTTAACCTCCTTTTTTGTTCACATATTAAAACAATCCTCAACAGCTGTTTACCATTTAAATCACGTGAATAATAAAAATATTTGGATCCATTTTTTCATGAGCGCTCCTCATATATGATATATGGACATATGCACATACAGACATACAACACAAAACACAAGTGTGCACACATAACATACAACACATAAGACAATAGTAAAGGCCTTGTAGCTTGACACAGGTGAAATCTCCATTGCAATGTTTAAAAACTCCACAGTCAAAAAATAGAACTAATCAGAAAAACATTAACCTAGGTCTGTATGAGCTCAAAAAATAAAATAGAACTTTATGATGTGGGAAAGGGCAATAATAAAATAGATATTGAAAAAGACATCCTGGTTACAACCTGGGTTTGACTCTTTTTTGGATATCCCATCCTTTTTCCTGTAACTTGCATAATGGGTCTGAAGGTATTCCCACAAGCAAGCCCCAAGGTTTTTTACATTTGAAATAGGCTTTAATGGTGTTCATTATTCATTAGCCTACAGGTGTGGGAGAACCACTGTTGCAGATGTAAGAATAGCCAAGCTGGAGCTCTGGATATCAGCTGTTATGGATTGGAGTCAAATCATCTTCTTTTTGGTCCGTAGAAATCGCTTTGGTTAGTCTCTCTGGAATCCAAATCAGCTGCTGTTCTCCCTGTGGAAACACACAAACAGAACCCCGACTCCAGACAATCACTGGGTCAGGACCTTTCCATTGTCCTGTTAAAATATCCTTCCAAAGTACCTTAAGCTTATGTATATTTTTTGGATACATATGTCTTTCCGCAGCACTAAGTCCTGATGAATCCAAATTTTAAAAGTTTAGAGTAAAAAGGGTTATTTTAAGTTTATCTTTGGGGGATATATACCCCTTTCTAATTCCCTCTTTTTGCTTTAATAAGTACATTTTAATAGTTTGATGAGCTCTTTCAATTACGCCTTGTCCCTGTTCATTGTATGGGATTCCTGTTATATGAGTAATGCCAAATGATGAGCAAAATTGTTTAAAAGAGATAGAAGTATAACCAGGACCATTATCTGTTTTTAACTGTTTTGGAACGCCCACAGTGGCAAAATTTTGTAAGCAATGAGCTATATTATCTTTAGTTTTTTCTCCGGCATGAAGGGAGCCCATCAAAAATCCGGAAGAAGTATCAACTGTAACATGCAAATATTTTAATTTTCCAAATTCTGGCAAGTGTGTGATGTCCATCTGCCAAATATGGTTAGGTATCAGTCCTCTAGGATTGACTCCAAGTTTAACTTGTGGTTAAAAGGTCACACAATTTTGACATTGTTTTATTATTTGTCTAGCTTGTTCCTTAGTTATTTTAAAATGCTTTTGTAAAGTATTAGCATTGACATGGAACCTTTTATGAAAATTTGTAGCTTATTCTAGTGTAGAGAAAATATGTATGTCATGTGTAGTTTTATCTGCTAAATCATTGCCCAAACTAAGGGCTCCAGGCAATCCTGTATGTGCCCTGATATGTCCTATAAAGAATGGATCTTTTCTGTCCCAGATTAGACTTTGTATAGTGGAAAACAAAGAGAAAACAGTAGAGGAAGGGGAAATCCTACCAGCATCTTCAAGGGATACTATAGCATTAGCTATATATTGACTATCAGAAAATAAATTAAATACAGAATCTTTAAACATCACAAAAGCTTGTAATACTGCATTAAGCTCTACCTTTTGAGCTGATTGTTTGGGTACTAAAAATGTAAAAGTTTGATCAGGGGTAACTACTGCTGCTGTACCATTATTTGACCCATCAGTGAATATATTTGGAGCATTCATGATAGGGGTTTTTCTTGTCATTTTTGGAAAAACTATAGGATGAGAAGACCAAAAATACAACAAAGGGTTAGATGGTAAGTGATTATCAAATGAAACATTAGATTTACACATGATTATTGCCCAAGTATTTAACTCATTAGCTAACTCATCAATTTGATCCATAGTATATGGAGTAATAATTTTATTGGGAGAAATTCCAAACACTCCCTTTGCTGCTTTTATTCCTTTGAGTATCAGTTGTCCTACAGCCTCAGGATACCTAGTAATAATAGTGTTAGGAGAATAAGATAAATGGATCCACAATAATGGACCTTCTTGCCAAAATACTCCTGTAGGAATATTTTTTGTTGGTAGTACAATAAATAATAAAGGCAAACTTATATCAATTCTATCCAAATGCATATTTTCCATATATGTTTCAATGATTTTTAATGCCTTTTGTGCTTCAGGAGTTAACATGCGGGGTGAATTTGGATCTGATGGGCCTTTTAGGATATCAAATAAAGGTCCCAACTCTCCTGTTGGTATGCCTAGATAAGGCCTTATCCAATTTATGTCTCCTAATAACTTTTGAAAGTCATTAAGTGATCTGAGTTGATCTACTCGTATTTGAATTTTTGGTGGACGGACCATGGTTGAGGATAATAGAACTTCTAAATAATTAATTGGAAAATTTAATTGTACTTTATCTATTGCTATCTCTAGATTATAATTTTTTAATAAATTTGTAAATGTGGCATAACATTCTAGCAATGTGTTTTTATCTTCGTGTGCTAACAATACATCATCCATATAGTGAAATATTTGTAGTTCAGGATTTTGATTTCTAAGTGGCTGGATTACTTTGTTAACATAAATTTGACACGTAGTTTGGGCTGTTAGCCATCCCTTGAGGGAGTTCTTTCCATTCATATCTCTGATCAGGACCTTCATGATTCAGTGCAGGGATAGTAAATGCAAAATGTGGACTATCCTCAGAATGAATTGGAATTGAAAAAAATAATCTTTAATATCTATAGGTAAAACATACCAGGTTTTTGGCAAAGAAGACAATTGGGGAATTCCCGATTGAGCAGGTCCCATAATAACCATCTCATTATTGATGGCTCTTAAATCTTGCAATAATCTCCATTTACCAGACTTCTTTTTAATGACAAAAATGGGAGAACTGTGGGGAGATATGGAAGGTTGTATATGTCCCTCCGCTAATTGTTGTTTGACCAGGTCATGGGCTACTTGTATCTTTTCTTTAGTCAGGGGCCACTGAGGAACCCATACTGGTCTTTCTGATTTCCAAGTAATTTTTATTGTCTCAGTGACCCCTTCTGAAAACCCAGTCCATGTCTATTTATTCCTTGATCTATTTGAATTGATGCTGCTATATCTTGTTCTTGTTCTCCTAATCTTTTTTCTTTCCTAAAACCTTGTCTAGCCCTAATAGTGGGCACATTTGGATTGATGTTATTTGTTAATGTCAAATCTAATTGATCTAGGACATCTCGTCCCCATAAATTTATAAGAAGATGATCCAATACATATGGCTGTATAGTTCCTTCACATCCTTCAGGATCCTTCCAATCTAATACCATTGCAATTCTATGGGGATTAGTTGCTACTCCTAGGCCTTGAAGTGTTTGAGTGGCCTGTTGTAATGGCCAATGTTTTGGCCATTCTTGATGAGAGATGATGCTAAGGTCTGCACCTGTATCCAGTAGTCCATTAAATTCATGTCCTTGAATATTTAGTTTTAGCATTGGGCGAGAATCTAATTTTAAAGACAGCATAGCCCAATCTACACCTGTGGAGCCTAATCCCCTGGAACCTCTTTCTATAGTACTACTGGAAAATTTATCATGCAGGCTGGGTATTATTAATAACTGTGTTATTCTATCTCCTGGTGAAATTACTGATATACCCTTTGGAGAACTAGCTATAATTTTTATTTCACCTTCATAATCAGGATCAATTACCCCAGGACTTATCATAAGTCCTTTTAGAGTAGAAGAACTGCGTCCTAACAATAAGCCTACTGTTCCTTGGGGAAGAGGTCCTTTTACCCCTGTGGGAATGATTTGAACTTCCATCTCTGGAGTTAGTACTGCTCTGGTGGAGGCACAGATGTCCAACCCTGCACTCCCTCTGGTTTGTCTGATGAGAGATCTGATGGATAATGTGTCCTGGGCACTACCCTGATGGTGTTGCTGGGTTCCTCCATGGTGTTTCTGGGTTCCTCCAGTGCCCTGTATGTTTGTGGTCGTGGGCCCTGGAGCATTGGGCCCCCCTGTCCATTTTTTGGCAATGGAGCCCGATGCCTTTCTCCATGATATCATGGGTAAACACCTGGTCCTTGTCCGTTTTTTGGTAACGGAGTACCCTCTATGGTGGTTTGAGAATGGCATTCATTAGCCCAATGTCTCCCTCTACGGCGTCATGGGCAAATACCTGGTATTCTACTCCTTTGATACCTAGCTTTGTTAAACCCTCCTCCTATGGGGCAACTCCTTTTAAAATGTCCTGTTTGTTCACAATTGTAGCATGTTTTTGGCCTGGCCTCTAAAGCCTGTTGTACTGCAGCTGCCAGGACTTTCCCTTGTTCATTAATGTCTTTACATAATTTGATATATGTGTTTAAATCTCCATGTTTCCATGGTCTAATGGCCTCCTTACACCATCTGTTTGCTTGTTCAAAGGCTAGCTGTTTAATTAATGGCATTGCTTGCTCTGTATCCCCCAAAACTCTGGCAGCTGTTTGAATAAGCCTATCAACAAATTCAGCGTAAGGTTCATTAACTCCCTGTATTACCTTAGATAATTGACCTTGTAAATCTCCATGTCCTTGTAAAGTCTTCCATGCCCTAACTGCATCTGCAGCAATTTGTGAATATATGGCCGGATCATATGAAATTTGTTGCAGCTGACCCTCATAAGGTCCCTTTCCTAATAACATATCTAGATTTCTCTGAGGATAACCAGCTGCTGCATTTCACCTAGCCATCTCTGTGCAAAATTCCTCATTGGCAACCTTCCATAACAAATATTGCCCTCCATTTAGCACAGCTTTACACATACTAGCCCAGTCTGCTGGCGTCATGTCCAAGTTGGTAATGGATTCGACCATGCTTACAGTGAAGGGTGCTTGGGGACCATAGGTTGTTACAGCCTCCTTTAACTGCTTCACTGTTTTGAAATCTAGAGCTCGGTGAATTTGCTGCCCTCATGCCTGCTCAAGTACAGGGCATGCTAATCTTTGAGGTCCTGTCTCAGGATCCCATCTATCAACTACAGGGGTTGAGGGCCACTCAGCTGTCTCCATAGATGGAGCTGCTGGTTGAATTACGCCCTCTGGTGATAGAACGGTGTTAGTAGCAGCCTCCTGTTGTAGCTTCCCCCCGATAGCTGTTTCTCCTCTAAGCTTTCTTCCTTTAAATTTTCTTCCTCTGTCTGACTAGCTCGAGAGACCTTCTCTTTTGCTTGATCTAACATGTTTTCTACCATAGTCTGGACCTCTAACAATTTACTTAACATTCTTTCAGTTTGTTTTTTGCTAATTTCTGATCTACTATAACACAAAACAAAACCAAAACAGAATGAAACAAAAACGGAACAAAAAATCGTTGTATCAATTTTCCTATTTTTTTGACATGTGCATTTGTGGTCTATTTCTATCTCTTCCTCAGGGGTGAACAACTTCATACCTTGAGCCAACCATTTTTCCCAGTTTGCCTGAGAAAGTTCTAGGGATAGGCAGCTTGAAACAAAAACAAAACAAATCAAAACAAGAACACATTGTTTTTTGAAATGGTCACCCATTCTCTCGCCTTCCCTTAGGGGCGAACAATTTCACTTACTTCCGAGCTTCAGGTGTTCCCTGCACGGGCCGCCAAATGCCGCAGTCTGGCTGGGCACAAACCAGGAGCCACTGAAGCAGGAACAAACTTTATTTCTGAAGTCCACCAGCACACTCCACACACACTCCCTGGGAATTCTCCCAAAAGCCACGCGGCTCCTCCAGGAACCAACAACCGGAAATCCCTCCTCCAGCACTTCCCCAACCAATGGGAACTCTCCAGGAATCTCCATGAGAACTCCAAAGTAGCAGGCGCAGGCAGACAGCAGGGGTCTAATATACACAGCTTAACATAACCATTATCATTTCAATGGCTTGCTGGCGTCACCTCTCAACCACACTGTTCTGGAAAAAATGCCATGCATCATTCGGACTCGGCTATGGCTCTCAGCATATTGTGTCCATTTACAACTAAACAAAAATTATTTTAAGAAAAAGACTAAGAAAAAAATGTTAAATAGTATAAGAAACAAAATAAAATAAACCAGTCTTCTCAATATTGTGATTCTCTGACAAATTTGGATTAGCAAACCAGGAATGATATTTCAAATTATCAGTGTAGATTATCCAATAAGCAGGTGCTCCTATTTCCTTGAATTTTCTAGAACTGGTCTTGTTAATCCAAAAAGATGCAATGAAAATACGGAGTAGAAAGGAAGGTCAAGAGCCAACTGCCCAGCAGTCTGCTTATAACCCTGTCCTTCAAGGGGACCTGGTACTGTTAAATGAGTGTAAGCAGAACAAATTCACAACAAAGTTGCTGCATCTGGTGCAGCTGCGCATGGCTCGGTGATGGAGAAGGAGCTCTTGATTGAAGTCTGTGGGCCTCTGGAAGGCAGAGTGTCTCTCAGTCACATCTCCACCTTCCCCATAGCCTACCTGTGACACTTCTGTGGATGGACTGCAGTCTTCTTCACTTCTGGCCTCTCCCTATGTCAGCAACAAGAGGGGGAATAAGGAAATTCCCTGTTACGCCCTACAGTGCTTCCCAGAGAAGAAGCCTCATCCATGCACATGGAATGAGGCAGGGTAGAACCAAAGCACAGCATTCACCAACACCAGCAACTACGAAAGGCTAGACTCAGTATGACAGTGAGCATGAATGAATGCGCTGGTTCATGCAAGAGTGTCCTGGGTCCAAAGGGCATTGGTCACTTAGTTTTCCAGGTAGGTAGATTCTGCCTGAAAAATCATCAGCTCATGTGTAACTGTGGGCCTGAACGAGCTGTTTGGAATCCTGAGGGATTCCAGGAGGAGTTAGGACCTGTGTCTTAACACTGATACTAACTCACTACTGGGAAACCCAAGTGGACACTCAATATGCAGGAAATTTATTGAACCTGAAGGACATTCATCAAAATTTCACAAACTGATCTGTTAACAAAGAGAGATGGGCAGAAGAATATCAACCAGGCTAAAAAGAAAATAGACATATATATGTTATCTTCTGGTTTAGTTGCAATATATAGATTGTTATGAAATGAGAATAATTTATGTTAAAGATGGAAGTGAACTATTACAGAATCAGAGGGGAAGATGCAACCTTGAGAAAAAAAAGCAAGACAGAGCCTATCTTCGGTCAGGTGTGAACTTGTATAAATGATGCTAGATAAGGTAATGAGGCTAGTATAGCACCACCAGAGCTTTTAAACTTACCTTCTCAGCAGCAAATCTTCTTTTTTATTTATTTATTTTTATTGATTTTATTTTTTTAAATACATGACAGCAGAATGTATTACAATTCTTATTACACCTTTAGAGTACAATTTTTCTTATCTGTGTTTGTATATAAAGTGGGTTGACACCCAATTTGTGTCTTCATACATGTACTTTGGATAATGATGTCCATCACATTCCACCATCCTTGCTAATCTCCTGCCTCCTCCCTTTACCTCCCTCCCCTCTTCCCTATCTAGAATTCATATATCCCTCCCACACTCCCCCTCTCAACCCCACTATGAGTCAGCCTCCTTATATCAGAGAAAACATTCGGCATTTGTTTTTTGGGATTGGCTAACTTCACTTAGCATTATCTTCTCCAAAGCCATCCATTTACCTGCAAATGCCATGATTTTATTCTCTTTTATCGCTCAGTAAAATTCCATTGTGTATATATGCCACATTTTTTTTATCCATTCATTCACTGAAGGGCATCTAGGTTGGCTCCACAGTTTAGCTATTGTGAATTGTTCAACAGCAAATGTTCTCATCATATATTCTGCTGGTAGTTCTGTTTCTATTAAAGTAATTTTAATGTCTTTATATATCTTTGTGTCATTTGGCCA
This sequence comes from Marmota monax, assembly GCF_021218885.2. NCBI lineage: Eukaryota > Metazoa > Chordata > Mammalia > Rodentia > Sciuridae > Marmota > Marmota monax. Next base: position 6,788,246 of record NW_026694286.1, on the reverse strand, counting down.
GTATCTGCATTTGATTTTCAGAAAACACAGAGGAAATTATGGGACATAATGGATTAGGCTGAATTACCAATAACATTATACAAAAGAGTAGGCTAAATGTAGGTATGTTTCTGTCCTATCAAATGGAACTGTAGTGAACTTCATTCAGTTATAATGAATCTATTATGTGTACAGTTATATACATTAAATTTAAGTCTGTTTATCCCAGAAAGAAGAAATCAAGGGAAAGGGAGTACCAAATGGAAATTTTCCTTCAATGAAATAAGTTGTATTAAACCAGCTTATATGTTCTTTTGTAATTATTTTTCTACTTCTTTTCAAGTATTCACTGAGTGTTTTTGATGTGTCCAGCCTTTTGGAATTCATGAAGGAACTCACCTGGCCCCTGCTCACAGAAGCCTGTGGTCAGGCAGGGGGGCCAAAGGTGTCTTGCTCTTTCCCAGATAAAACCAGTCTATAATCAGAATGTAAATGTCTTCAAAGTTCCTTTCTTCTGTTTTCTGACTAAAGCAGTTGAGATTAAAGTAAGTTGAGATTAAAGTAAGTTGAGATTAAAGTAAGTTGAGATTAAAGTAAGTTGTTGCTTACGGGGATACATTCTGAGAAATGCTTTCAAGATTTCATCATTGCGTGAACATCCTGCAGTGCACCAGCACACACTGGGATGGCAGAGGCTGCTGCATGCCTAGGCTCTATCATGGAGCCTATTGCTCCTAGGCTACAAGTCTGTGACTGCTTTAGACAATTGTACCAAAATGATAACTACTTGTGTCTTTAAACATGTCTGAATATAGAAAAGAACACAGCAAAAATACTTGGTGATAGGAATTTTCCAGATCCATTATAATCTTATGGGAGGAATGTGGTTTCCTAGGTCTGAAACATTGTTGTTGAGGTACACAACTGTACCAGCATGTTAACTGGCTGCATGCATGCCAGGGAGAAGACCCAGCAGGAGAGATGAACAAAGACCCCATGGGTTTGGGTTTCTAACAGTGACAACAATAGACATGGGAGGTGTGAGGAAAAGATATGAGACCAATCCTGTCTTCCCCACTGGAAATTTAATTCACTGTGACCATTCATACAGAATTTAGAAAGACAAATAGAAGTTTGCACTTGGAGTAGATAGCAGTTTGCTGTTCCCAAGGTGAAGAGCATTTATGAAACTAAAGTAAGGCTGTGTGAGGACAGGAGTGTGTGTGTGTGTGTGTGCTCACACACACACACACACTTGCATTTTTGTGTTTTTAGGTGTCTTATGCACACATTTGGAAAGAATCTCTTATTGGTACCTGGGAATGTGAAAGTTGTAGAAGAGATCTGTTCTGGGTTCCCCATAAACAAATGTGAGGGAGAGGAAGAGCTAGCTTCAAACAAAAATGTAAATATGTAACTATACTTATGTATACATTTATTTGCAAGAATACCATCAGAAAAAAGTTAACAGAAGTTGGCATAAATATTACAATATGAAGTTTTAGACAGGAAACTTCATTACTTTAAGTTGTAAAATGTAGTACTTAGTTTTAAAATACCTAAGCTTTCAAGGTTTTCTCCTTAATTTATTCTGGGATTACCTATTTCCCTTTAGTCTCACGTTTTTCAAAACCACCACTTAATTTAGTAGTGAAAGGAGAATCTCCCAGTTAGACAATTTGTTTTACAATTGTATATGTTTCTGCATTTCCTTTATAACATGGTTTGCCTATCAAAAGTAAGCAGATTTCCCCCTGAGAACTGTTTTCCTGCATTCCCCAGATTTTGACATGTTGTGTTTTAATTCTCATTCATTTCCAAATATATTTGAATTTTCTTTGTGACTTCTTCCTTCACTCATGAGTTATTTAAGAAAGCCTGTTGCTTTATTCTACATATTTAGGGATTTCCCTTTATTATTGAATTTTGGTTCTATTTGATTGGTTCCAGAGAAACTTCTATTTATGGTTTCAATAATTTATTTGGGACTTATTTTATGACTCAACTAGAGACTCTCATGGTGATTGTGTTATGTACATTTGAAACAAACATGTGTTTTTCTGGTTTGGAGTTGAGTTTCATAAAGGGCTATTAGGTTAAGCTGGTTCATAGTGTCGTTTAAGTCTTCTGTATATTTATTGACTTTTCTTGTCTTCTTATCAATCACAGATGGAGGAGTATTGTACAGTCAATTTATTTGTCTGTGTCTTTTTAATTCTTTTTTCATATATTTTGACTTTCTGTTATTTGATAATATACATTTAGATTCTTATGTTTTCACCTTTATGGTGTTTGTCATTGTTTATCCTTGGTATATGGCTTGTTCTGGAGTTAGCTCTGTCTCATGTTAATATAGCACACCAATTTCTGTAATGAGTGTTTGCATCATATATATTTTTTATTCTTTTACTTTTAAGTTATCCATATCTTTATATTTAAAGTGGACTTCTTGTACGTAGCAATAAAATCGAGTATTGATTTTCTTAAAAAAAAAAAAGTAAGCAGATCTGATAACCAAATTGGATCAATGGACATGAAGTGAAAACTCTCTAAGGATTAAACCTTTTGGGAACAGGAACTATTTCTGGGAGCAGAGAGATCTTCTCCTAGATGAAAATCTCTCACTTGAAGATCTACAGAACACAACAAGATGTACACAGATATCTTTATTAAATGATTGCAAGAGTTCTCCAAAGGAGCCACATTCTCTCCCAGAACTCCTTTCCTACTGCACGCAGGAAATCCACACAGTACTGCTGAATTCTTAGGTAAAGGAATGGAAATGTGCTTAGGAGGTAAGGTTAATCCATTGTGTCAGTTGATAAATCAGTGGCTTGATATAAGCAATATGGAGAACTACTGAAAAGAATGTATTCTCTCAAAATCAGAGTTTACTATTGTTAGATTAGATTGTTTTCAAAAGAAGGTCTATAAATTCTTAAAGAAGGGATAAAACATCTTTTATGGTCTGCATAAAGTATAGATCAATCACTGACAGAACTTGTCTCAATGGTACCTAATCTTACTGCAACATTCTCTTCCAGATTTTCTACAAAATTCACTTTTAGCAGAAGCAGAAATGGATGGCCCTTCCCAGAGACAGTAACATTGCTTACATCTTCATACTGAATCATTCTCTTTAAAAAATACAGGCTTCTAGGGCTGTAGCTGTGGCTCAGAGGCACTGGGTTCCATCCTCAGCACCACATACAAATAAATAAATTAAATAAAGGTATAAAAATTACAACAACATAATAATAATAATTTAAAAATCCAGACTCCCTATTTGTATTCTATTGCTGGTTCTCAGACCAACACCTTGAATGCTGTAGCGGTCTGGAATCCATGTGGATTAATGCACATCTGAGGCAGATATATCTCTTATTCAAATGTGGATCTCTTAACCAGAATGTGGACAAACAATAGAAACTATGCTTCATATAACACGAAACTTTAGAGTTCCTTTGGTCAGTTTGCCTTCAAGGATGTGAAATTAAAGCTCGGAGGTAAGAACTGGCTGGTTCACATTCATCTGGACATTCTCAGAATCCTGATTCAAAGAGTCACAGTCTGACCCTTCCCAGTTCCATGAGGACTTTGGTGGTCACCTGTCACAGGATTCCAGTCTGCCAGATCCTGCTGTCAGAAACTTCAGTCTTAGTTAGATCTTTCCCTTCTTCATCCTCTCCCCAAGAGAAGAGAAGGCTAGCTCCTACTCCAGGATAGTCCCTTCCCCAGAATCCCTGACCCTCCCTAAAACAGGTCTTTCCCCAGTTCCTCCAGGGTCTCAGTCATGGCCTTTCTCCTTTTGTTACCTGGAAAACTGATATTCTCAGGAGCATGTGCCATCCCACATTTGTCATTTATGTTTTATGCTGAAGTGCATCTGTACCTGCCTCTCTGAGGGTCCGTCCCCTGTGAGGCTGAACTGATCTGTGCTCTGGCTCGCTCCCTCCTGCCTCCTTGCAGACAGTCTGCATCAACTGTGTACTTTCCAAGATTTCCAATTTCTCCCTCACTCCTAATTCTTTCCCTTAACATGTTTACAGAGGTCTTCCACCTCACAGATATCCCGATATTTGGCTACCTGCTGTCCCCCACTAATCCCAGGCACTATGTTTGCTGGGAGCATGAACTGTAAAACCCCTCCAGCCTCAACTCCAGGTCTAGATGACACACCTCTTTTATGAACCACCACAGTACTCTGCAAAATCTTTATCACAGCATTCAATCACTTTGTCTGGCTCCCCATTCCTGTGCACTAGCACACACTTCATTTTTGCTTGCAGCCACAGTGTTTACTGAGTATTCACCCTGACTGAGAAATATATGTGCTTGTTCACCAATGGAATCTCCTCCTATCTTGTCTGTGATTTTCTTCTGCCACTTCTCCTTTTTCTTTTCTTCTTTTCTTAATTTCTGATTGCAGTTACTATGTCTTTTCAGCCCCCCAAGTTATGTTTATATCTACCTGCTATGGCATGAATATGGTTCACGTGGACAAACTCCCCCCTGAAATGACACAAGAATTCAATCTCCAATGTTTTATATTAATGGTATTAAGAAGGTGGAAACTTAATCCCACTATAGAGTTTAGTGGTTTGGAAAGTGATTAGAGTAGATTAGATGATTATGATAGAGGCCTCATGATTGAATTCCAAGTGGCTTTATAAAGAGAGGGGAAAAGGGGGATACAGAGATACTCAGGTGTTCCCCTAATGTGATGCAGCCAATAGGGACCCTTACAAAAGCCTGCATAATGCTGTTGAAAGTTCCAGCTTCCAAAACTGTGAGCTAAATTAACTTCTTTTCTTTACAAAGTAGCCTTCCTCAAGTATTTCCTTATAGTAATGAAAAAAATGACCAACATACTACTAGATTACTAAACACACACACACACACACCCTGAGCACTATAATCACTATCTTCACTCTGCTTCACCTTCTGTTTCTCTTCAATTTACTTCTCTAACACAGAGGTATGATTGCGTCTTTACCACATATTTAACCACTCTTCCACTGCCATTGGGTTCCTGTTCTGTCACACAATGGTAATCCAATAAGTGCTAGAAACCTAATAGAGAGGCACTGTGGACTTGTGAAGAGAGCCGGGAGTCTGAAGCCAGACAAGATCTAATTTCTAGCTCTGTGCCCTGGGCCAGATGATTTTAGATTAATAAGCCTCAGTATCTCTATTTTATAAACAGAAATATTTAATATGGACTTAGGGTAGTTGAGCTAAGAGAAATAAAGCTTGTGGAAGCATTTGTGGAAGGCTTGGATGAACATTTTTTATCCTGTACCGTCTTCTCCCTCCCTCTGGTATCTGCACGTGCCTGGTATCTGTAACCCACTCACTCCTCTGCTTAGAATTCTACCCTCTTGTAATTCCCTTGATTCTGGAGTCTTCTAGTTCTCACCCCATTTCTCCTATTTTGAGACCTCATTCTTGCCCTCAGCCCTGATTGCTCCCAGATGACATTTTTACTGCTCTCCTTATCTGTGTCCTTTTTTGTCTCCCCAAAATGCTGTGCTTCTGTCGAAGTGGCTCTGGCTCTCACTGGGCTCTATAACCTTTCTTGGTCTGTTTCTTTGAATTATGCCTCAGTTTTTTCATCTTGATACCCAGCCCCATCTCATGCAAAGCCTAACACAGAGCAGGAACTTGAGCATAAAAGGATTATAAGAAAGATTACATTTCAATAGGCAGAGGAAAGAAGCCCAGAACTCTGCAGAGACTAAGACAAAGCCACTAGTCTCATGTGGCGTTGGGAAATGTAAATTAATATGCAGTATATGGGGCTGGGATTGTGACCCAGCAGTAGAGTGCTCGCCTAGCATGGGTGGGACCCGGGTTCAATTCTCAGCACCTCATAAAAATAAAGGCATTGTGTTGTGTCCATCTATCAAAAAAAAAAAGATATTCTCTCTCTCTCTCTCTCTCTCTCTCTCTCTCTCTCTCTCTCTCTCTCTCAAAATATGCACTATATAAACCTAAGAATTGAATTTTGGAGTCACAGTAGCCACATTTCAGCCCACTGGTCTCCTATGGCTGGGGCCTCTAGATAGGACAGTGCCAACGCAGAACACTCCCATTATTGTGGTAGGTTCTCTTGGTTAGCTCTGCTGTACACAAGCAGACTGCACTAAAGGCAGGAGAAACACAGTGTGGGGCACACAGTAGGCCCCACCTCTTAAAGTTTCCATTACCTCCCAACATTGCCACTCTGGTGTGTAAGCCTTTAACACATGAACTTTTGGTGGACATTCTGCATTTAAACCACAGCACTTGGTCTACATGACATCGCTAATATGTATAAAAGAATGGTAGGAATTAAGCTCTGGGTGTGTGAGACTGGCAAAGTACTGTGAAGGGCATAGACTAATCGGAATCTGACACATGGATTGTATTCTGAATTCAACAAGAATAACTGAGGGATTCTGAGCAGATGCATGGCAAATCAAAAGCCAATTTTTATGAAACTGAACGTACTAATGACGTATAGAATGGACAGTAGATAGTACGAAGCTTGGGTCACCATTAAGTATGTTGCTGCTGATGTAAAAGACTGAGTAAAATTGAGTACCAAGAAGGAGCCCTGAAAGCAGGAGGTAGATGCACATTCAGATGGTATTTACAAGGCTTGGCAGTGTATTGTGTTGAGTACAAAATAAAATTCATTTTCCATCATGGATGATAATAAGAGGTAGTGGGGAGTAGGAGTCTAGGAAGGAATGACAAGTTCCATTTCTGAGGTGCTTTGTTTGTGCCATTCGTGAAACATACAACTAGAGATGGCCACTGAGCAGGGAAAATTCAAGTGTGAGGCACAGGAGGGAGGAAAGGCTGCAACCAGCTTCATTCTTATGGTAGTTGAAATGGGTACAGTAGATAGACACAAAGAAGAGGGCTGCATGAACATAAATTAATCAAGTCTTACTATAATTACTCAAGTTACAAAGTATCAATGTTAAATATCCAGCTCATTTAAAAACTTCTATGAAAGGGACTAGTGGGAGTTCAAGAAAGGAGAATTTCAACAATGTCTACAGAAACAATTAGGCCCTTCCCTCTCATAGATAAGTGTGATGTCTTGGAATAAATGGAGATATTTTGTAGTAAAAAGTATTAATGCATTTTTGTACTGGGAGGCATGACCTAAATATTTATCATTGTTAAGTAATATTTCCACATTTTATAAAAGGGCAACCTTGCTCTGTCTTGCATCTCTCATTGGTTCTAGATTTGGAGGCCACTGCAGAAAAGCAGATGTTCTTTGTTGCATGTAATAGGGGCACCTGGAATCTCAGAATACCTTCCCTGTGTGTGATTTAGAAAGATGACTTTCATGTGTAGTGTTCATGTCTAGCTTTTTTCTTTTGTTATTTTTTTAGTGAGAAATACTGTTAAAGCAATTTTAGGTTAGCTTCCTTGGGCAGATGATATTCTTTAAAGCACCCACTCCCTCCTCAACTGTGACAGAGGTTAACATTTCTGGTCCCTAATTCTCTAAGCCACAAAATATTTTATCATCTTTTATCAGAACTATTCATGGTGACTCAACAATAATTTTCCTAAATGACTGTGAGATCTCATTTGCATTTTAATAAACAGTTACATTCTAATGAGGTCTTCATAAAACTGACTAAAGATGTTTAGAAACCATTAGCTTAAATTACCAGTGCAAAAATCTCCTTTGAGAGTCCTGCAGATTTGGTTATGAGACGTCTGGCAGATGGATTAGTTCATTGTGATGGCAGAGTTTTTGGATCTCCACACAAGCAGAGTAAGTGGGAATGCCTGGGAACCAGGCTACTGGAAAAAAGTGAAATGCCCCTCAGGTGGGTTCATTAAAGAGGGAAACAATCACAGCACATTCCAGTGCCATTCACATGCCAGGTGTGCAGCTGTTGGCAGGTGCCAGGAAAACTGACAAGAGTCCTTTCCCAGAACACAGAGGCTGAAAGGGGATACACGGTGGTGACAAGGATGTTTTAGATAATGATAAGTCCTGGCAGATGTACTGGGGACCCCACTGAAGGGGAGTGTAGCATCTTTGTCTCTTGTACCAGGTGCTGTGACAGGGAAGGCCTCCCAGTGGCTTGAACACCAGCAATTAAAGCCACCTAATGCAGAGTGCTTCAGGGCAAGAATGGGGGGAAGCAGGTCCCCAGCTCTGACTTAATGAGTCAGCAGCAAGTCTGTGTAAACAAACACACATCTGCCTGGCTCATGCTTAATTCATGAAGGACGCACCATGTGCAGAACACATGTTAAGTAGGTAGCTGTTGCCCTTAAAAACCATGTCATTTTGATTTCTTGGATGGTTTGTTGTTGTTTTTATGCATGGAAAATAGAGACAATGTTCCTAAACAAACGTGCAGGATTAACAATGGGAAACAGCATGGAATAAGGTGAGTCTCTTTTCCTGAAAGGAGTATGACCTCTTGTCAAAATCCCCAAATCATGCCAGACATTTCAAGGAGAGACACCATTAATGTCATTACTAATTGAAGACAAATCCATCCAAGGAGCTGAAGGCATTGAGGTGACGCCTCTTCAGAGCTTACCTACATCCTCACCAACTTGGTAAGAATCTGGAAGATTTTTTCTTTTTCTTTTTTCATAAGCTTACCAGACCTAAAATTGTTGAGTAATTTAAGGATGTGAACATAGATTCTTAAGTAAACCAGAAACCTACTTACCACCTTCCCTCTTTCAGCTGCACCTTGTTGGCTGGAGTTTCCATGGTGATTTGCCAGAAGGAATAGCTACCACCACTATAAAAATCAACCATGACTGCCCTGGGTGGGGCAGGTCTATGTACCTGAGTGAAGGAATGGGGCCTCCACTCCATAGCCTTTTTAGTTTTGATTTTTTCAAGGCCAGTTTATTTGAAATGAAACCTGGCTTCTTGTGAAATGTGTCCTGTCCAAAGACAGTGCGCTTTAGTATTGTTATTATTACTTTTTACTATAGTCTTTCTCCCATCAGATGTGGGCAGTCAGCAGATATAAAATGAATGAAGGATTCAGCATTGAATGCACATTTTTGCAGAAGGAATATGAGAAGATGGAGAAAATATTTTGATTGGCTATATTAATAGTTAAACTAGCACATGGTAATTACTATGTCAAAAGTATTCTCATGGATTCACAGTGGCCATTTGCTGAATGCCAGGGCATTCAGTCTTTGAGTAAGGCTGTCTCTTCCTTCAAAGGAGCTTGCCTTTTGCTGGCATTGATATGTTTTGATCCCAATAGCCATTTATTGATGTCCTAGCAAAAGAAGGTAGATTTTTGTGCTGGGGAGAGGGGTAATTCCTGCAGGTCTTAGGTTTGTTGGTGGAAATGTAAAGATTAAGCTAATGCCTGCATTTACTAAGTCCTGATAACATGCAGGAACTTTTTCAAACACCTGACATGTACAAGCTCATTTAATGTTTACAAGAACCTCATGAAGCAGGTTGTTAGGGACTGAAGATTTGAATACCCCCAAAGTCAAATGTTGAAAACTTAATCCCCAGTGGGGCTTTATCTGGAGAAGGGGCCAATACAGAAGTAACTCAAATTAAATGAGGTCATAAAGGTGGTACCCTGATCCAATAGCCCCAGTGTCATTATAAGAAAAGGCCCCAAAGAGCTCCTCTTTTCCTCAGGCCACATATAAAGTCACAGAGAGAAGGCAGCTACATGAGCCATAGTCAGGAAGGTAGCCTTCCCCAGACACCCATTCATGCCTCTGAACTTATCTGGACTTCCAGTTTCCATAAATGCAAGGAAAAAAAACTCCTGTGGTTTAAGCCTTCCAGCCTGTAGTACTTTGTTATGGCAACCTGAGCTGGCAGATTCTCAGGTACCATTATACCCCCACTTCCTAGAAGTGGTAGGAGGGACCTCTTCTAGGCTTGTTACACAGCTAGCACCTGCTGCACCATGCTGTGAGCCAGCTCCCAACCAGGCTCCTAGCAGAGACAAAATCGAAAGAAAAGAAACAGTTTTATACTTTTGGAACTTAAAATATTGGTTACTATGTTTTTATGATTTATAAAATTGTATCTCCCCTCTTGTCACTTTACTTAGTATAGCTTTTCTTGTACAGAAAATATTACCTGTTAATAGAGTCAAAATTTCCAATCCTTTTCTTAATGTATTGTGCTTTTGGTTTCTATGAAATGTACTTGGGAAAAAAAAGAAAAGAAAGAAAGAAACCAAAGACTTCAAACAATTTCTTCTGCATTTTTCCCTACAGGTTTTAAAGCTTTGTTTCCTATATTTTGATCTTTATTTGCTATTCATTGGGGGCATTTTATGAAGGAGGGACTTATTTTTGGTCCACATGGGTAACCAAAAGTCTTAGCTGACTTGATTTAAAAGCTTAGCTTTCCCTACTAATTATATATCTTTCTACTTAGGCCTGCTTTGTAGGCCTCTACTTTGACACCTAGGTTCTCTGTTTTGACATATTGGTCCATTTAGCTCTTCCTATCAATTTGTGACACCTATAATTTTCCCTTATCCTGTAGTCCTTGTCTGGTATTGATTTCAAAGTTGTCCTAGTCTCATAAAATAAAGCAGGGAAGCAATATTTCTTCTTCCATTCCCTTAGAATAATTTTTATAACATTTATAAAATGTGCTTATATTTTATATATTTACAAAATTTATGTAATTTCACATATTATATGATTTATAAAATTTGAGTGTACTATTTCTTGAATATTTAGGACCTATAAATACATTTGGGTATGGTACATTTCTCTTGGTTACTTTTAAATTGTACTGCAATTTTAAAATAATTATTGTTTAGTTACAACTTGGAAAGTCATATTTTTTTAGAAAAATACTTATTAAATTTGTTATTCATATTATCCTGATACAAAGCACTAGTCTAATTCTTGGGTTGGCTATATGTGGGTGTCTTCCTTTTATGTCTGATCTATTAGCAGAGGTTTGTCTATTTCATTAGCTTTTTCACAAACCACATTTGTATTTTGTTGATACTTATTTTTGCTTCTTTGCTTATTATTTCCTAAGTTTATGCTCTTAAATTAATTATTTTCTTTTTTTCTCTTTTTTTGTTTTATTCTGATTTTTTATCTTCTTAAATTAAATGTTTGATATTTCTTCTTTTCTAATAACAACATTTAAGGACTTTTAGGTACTATTTAAATTGCATCCTACAAGATTAATACACTCATGTCTCAGTATCTGTGGAATATTTGTTTCAAGACTCCCTGAAGATATGAAAATCCACAGATGTTCAAGTCCCTTATATAAAAAGTCACAGTATTTGCATATAACTTAGGCTCAACCTCCCTCCCATATACTTCAATTCATCTCTAGATGACTTACAATAACTCATACAATGTAAATGTTGTATGAATAGCTGATATACTATTTAGGGAATAAAGACAAGAAAAAAATCTGCACCTGTTCAGTAGAGATTCAATTTTCTCCAAGTATTTTCAATCCACAGTGGGTTGAGTCCATGGTTTTGGAATTGTACGTGAGGGCTGACTGTAAATAGTTCAGGGTCTGCAGCTCTAAGTATTTTCTGATTTGTGTCAGTTGTTTTAGTTTGATCCAAGAGTTAGAGAAAGCGCTTATTCATCAGGATCCTAAATGAAAACTCAGGATTCACTTCCCTGTCATTTCCTGAGATGGATGGTGTTCTCTTCCTTCCCCATCCTACCTTCCTATTGGCCTAGTCTGCTCTTTATCTGAGTTTCCACATTTTATGGGTTTTAGTGTTAAGTTAGCATTAAACAGGTCCAAGATGATATTTTCTACCCTTGGTGGGCTTTAAAACTCAAGATCCAAAATCAGGCACACTGTGGCTACCCACCTCTCACCAGGTGAACACACAGCATCCCTATCAGCCTCCCAAGGGAAGCTGCAATGTCCATTCTCCCTCTGATCACTAGTCCTCACTGTACTTCTGGGACCTGGTAGTTTTCTTTATTCTCTTGAATGTTCAGCCACACATTTTCCATATATCTACTGAAATACTATACATGAGTTTAGACAAGTGTATGAACATACATACTTGTATTTTTATCTAGAACTTCTAGATGTTTTTAGTAAAGTTCAGGCTATTTAGTCTGATTTCCCACTTACTGATTATCTTGTTATAGGAGAATTTCAATGTCTCTCTTCTTCCTGGTTTCTGCCTCCGATGCTTTCTGAGAATCTTAAAAGGCAATACCTCTCTGTGTTTTGCTTAGTATTTCAACTCAGTGGTAGAACACTTGCCTAGCATGTAAGAGACCTGAGTTCAATCTTCAGCAGTGAAAAAAAAATCAACTCTAGGCTAACTTGTAGGCTGCATTTGTAAAGTGTAAATCATGCTATACTGCCTTCTCTAAGAAGGTGGTAGGTAATAATTTGTATTTTTAAATTTCACTTTGCAAATAATCCAGTTGCAAATCACTGCTGAGATTACAGCCACTTAAGAGTTTCCTGGCTACACAAAAATAGCACTCAGAAAGTATTTCTAAAGAGAAATTAAAACAAGACCTTTGGGGTGGATTACAATTTCCATTTTACAGGTTAGGAAACTCAGGCATAGGAAAGTCAAATCTATGCAAGAAAAGATGCTGAAGTTCTAATCTAAAGAGCAAATCTGGATTCCATGCTGTTTTTAGAGCCAATTTTCCTGAGTTAAGGAATGCAGTCATGTCTGATGCAAAAACCCATGGAGTTTTGACAACCAACAACCAGCATGCATGCTTAGAGGTATTTTTTGTGTGTTCAATATAGCCAGATAACAATGGCTTTTAAATCTTTTTAAATCTTGAGTGCTTTTCTTGTCTGTTGCTATCACAACAAATGAAAGCAATTTGAGCTGTTTACTGATAATTTATAAGCAAGTGCAGCAAGCAATAGGAGGAGGTGGAGCACTTAATATTTTTCAGAGTATACATAATACTTCAAGAGCTTGGCTCATTCCTTACTTTCTATTACCAACTAAGCAAGGAACAAAAGGGCCATGTGTAGTGGACACCAGCTTACCGTTCTCACTTCAACAAGGTTGGTCACCATGATTATGCTCGCTGTGTTTTCATGCCACACCATCCTCCAGAAGTCATAGATGGTCTCCTGCATTGGCCCTGAAGCAAAATGGAAGAGAGATTTTATTTTTCTTTGTTAGGTATTCAACTGCAGAATTTCTGGACTTGCAAATAAATATATCAATACTCAAACGGATCTCTCATTTTTATAGATGGACCTAGCTCTCTAGTGTAGCTGCAAAAAGGTGATCTTTCTCAAACTGCACCTATAGAAATATCAACTCCTTCATTCATGATACAAGTTTCTTATGTCATCAAATGTTATCTGCACTGAAGCTCTTTTAACCCCTCTTAAACTACTACCATGAAAGTAAGTTATTTTTTCATCATTCAGCTATTTATCTCCATAATACTCAAGAGTGAAATTTTTTAAAAAATGGATAACATTACTCTTTCTGCCAACAATTGGCAGATACCCCAGGGAAGTGGTAAAGAGAAAGAAATGAGCCTGTATAGGAAAAATGGCCTTTTCTTGTTTCTAATATTTTTCTTACTTGGTGTCATCTGTCAAATTAATCCATTATTTTCTGCCTGACTTTCTAAAGTGAGAGAGAAGTTAAGAGTTTTAAGCAGTTGTACTTGTCACTGAACACAAAGATTCCTGGCAGAACATGGCCAGCTAATTTCTTAACTCTTGGCAGAGCATTGAAAACTCTTCCCTATGGCTTGAGGAAAAAAAGAGGTGGTATTTATGGGGGAGTTTGTGGGTTACAAAATTCTAGGACTACTGATACCATCTGGTGCACAAAGCTGTAGTTTAAAATTTCTTTTAATCCAGATTTTTTTAAAAAAGCCCAAATTCTATTTGATGCCCACGCATACTTGAGGCTATAAATGTAACAGTATAAATCTTGTGACAACAAGTAGAAATGTGAGGAAATTCAAATTCGAAGGCTCAGAGAGTCACATGATGTATGGAGAATTTTACAAATAATCAGGCACATTCAGAGCCAGGACCCCCATGTACTGCAGGATCTTGACATTACAGATTACTGGATCTGGAACTCAAATATTTGAATTTGAGATTGCTTCTTCCTTTTACCTTGCTACGTGATTTGGGGAAGGTTACTGAGCCACTGTGAGCCTCAGTGTCTTCTCAAGGCTATGTGAAACAACTGCAGAATTAATACACATGTGAGCATTTTATGAATGGCAAAGAAACAGAAGGACAGCAAGGTGGATTTAAGGTATTTATTAATGATCATTCCTGTGCTGAGGTCTGAACTCTGAGCAATAATGGCAAACCCCAAGGCCCCTTTAATCACCCTCACATTCCTCTGGAGCAACTAGCAATTGGTTCTTGTTCAATTCCTCTTCCCTCTCCCCCCTGCCCAGGCCTCCTTCCCCATCCTGCAGAACATGCCCTCTGAGTATTCCCTTCTGCTACTTCTGAGTACACTCCTATTCTCCCTCAATGGCTTGCTCAGTTTCCTGATGTCTCTGTACCTAATCCCTTTGGGTATGGGACCATGCACGCCACCTCCTGTGAAGCCACATCATCCATCTCAGCCCATTCCCTTGGTATGTGCGTGCCATTCTCCCGAAGTCTAGGCTGAAGATTTCAGTGACTTTAATTTAAGGTTACAGAGGGGACAAGTAAACATCGGATTCCATCAATCATCACATTTTTAGCTTGCACAGAGCTACGTTCACTGTATACTTAATAGCTTGTTACTTATTCACGAGGATAAAAAGGCATTGAGTCCATCTTTGTGCAGACACAGTCTTCCCAATGTGACCCCTGAAGCAAAGAGGTGGCCTTCATTAGGTACACAGGCCTGTGCCACCTTTATCAGAAACAGCTCTGATGGCTGTGTCTATAGTGAAAGAGTCACATGGTCTTTTATCATGGACAGCATGTCATTGCAGGGAAAAAAAATCCACCTTTCTTCTCTTTTTCCAACGAGAAACATCCTTTTGTACCAAACACCTTCTATGCTAGGGACCCTGCTCTGTGCTTCCAAAGTGCTGCTTTCCTTATCTTTTCTTGGTAGGCAACACCCTGTGATTACTGAGTTCAAGTTCCCCCTGGAGGGAAATAGGGCACCCTTGGCTTCCTTCTACTCCCTGGTGTCCTTCTGGAACACTTGGCACAAGCAGAAGCTCCACAAATGAATGAATGAATGAATGAGTCTGTATGCATGTATACAAATCATCTTTATTTAATGTTATATTCATCATATGCTAAGTATTGAATAACATTAAGATTATCTGCAGATGCTTGAAAAATGCAGCCCCTTTATTCCTTTTCAGTTCATGGAAAGGAGGGCATCTTGTGCAATGGTTTCTTCTGAATGAGTGTGACTATCACCCTCTCCTCAGAGCATTGTCGGGGCGCAATGACATTGAACAGCTGCAGGCAATCACTAAGCAGATCTCTCTTCTAAGTCTCCCTGCCCAAGGCTTTTCTTGGAAACTAGCTCAGTTGATTGCTTGGGTGGCCAGAGTTCAATCCTAGCTGCCCAGTCACTGTTCTCTATTGGAAGCACTGGTTCTTACTTGTGACCACAGAAGTAAATTAGTGAAGCTTTAAAAAGATCCTGCTGTTCTATGAGCCTCTGATTTATTTGTTCTGGGTGTGTTTTCAAATCTCTCCTGCTCTACAGCATCAAGGGCATCTACCTTCTAACCACAGTGTCACCTGGTCTGCTATGGAGTTGTCATTGTGAAACACAAAGAATTTGTTGTTTTGAATCTATTGACTAGTCCAAACCTGTCTACCTATTCTGTGAATCAAAATGAATCCCATTTCTTTCTGATTTAGAAGGAAATACACTGTAAAATGTCATCCAGTAAGTGGCCAGGCCACCTCACCACTGAGCTGAGGATCAGTTAAGGCTGCTTGGGGTTTATATGAGTAACTTTGCATTTTGTGTGAAATAAAGGGTCTTACAAGCATTAATGGCTCAGATGGCTGATAACATATATCTCAGTCTTCATGATTTCTTTCCTATTGACCTGGACTAGAAAAGAAGATTAGGATAGGAAAAAAAATAAATGAGATCAGGTTTTTTCCAAGGCTAATTTAGGGTTAGGGATCCAGAAGAATTAAAACAATTTGGTGCAAAATTTAAAACAAAACTGAACACAAATCTATCCTAAGTTGATCCCAGAAAGAAAGAAAAAAGTGTAAGTAGAGGGTATCACCTTTCCTCTTGGTTCAGTTCTGCCTTCTCTCCTTTGTCTCTGCCCTCCTTTACTTCTGTGACACCAAATCAGTCAACAATTTATGTGTAACCTTCTCTCTTGTCACATGGCAGCTCAACAGGTAAACTGCGGGAAGGGAGCAGACGGACCCTGGGCAAAGCACAGAGGACGATACAGACTGAGCTGTGGCCCCCTTCATCTACCAATGCATGGCTCTTCCAGCTAGCTTCCATCTAGAGACAATATCCAGGACCAGGAAGACCATCACCAAGGTCCTTGCAGGCCTGTTTACACCAGAGGTGAAGTATTAATAACCTGCAGGATTATACAAGATTATAGAGCACAAACTGTAATACCTGAGATCCGCACTGCCAGAGAGAAAGACACATGAACAACATGAAACAAACAGGGCAAGAAAATGCCCCAAACAAACCAAGATGCTACAATAATAGAATCTATTGACAGCACAGTAGATGAAATGTCAGAAAAGAAGTTCAAAATATACAGAATCAAAATGATCTGAGAAGCACAGAATAATATAAGACAGCAATTATAGGCAATAATTAATCACTGCAACAAAGACATAAAATACAGGTAGTAAAAGATTACTTCAGGAAAGAACAACTCCAATATAACCTATCAAAATCTCTGGGACACTTTGAATGCTGTGTTAAGAGTAAAGTTCATTACATTGAGCTCATTCATTAAAAGAATAAAAAGTCAACAAGTAAATGACCTGACATTACATCTCAAAGCCCTAGAAAAAGAAGAACAAATCATCACCGAAAGTAGTCAAAAACAGGAAATAATTAAAATCAGGACTGAAATCAATGAAACTGAAACAAAAGAAACAATTGAAAAAAATTGACAAAAAAAAAACTAGTTATTTGAAAAAAATAAATGAAGTTGATAAACCCTTAGCCACCCTAACGAAAAGAAGAGGGAAAACCCAAAATTCATGATGAAAAAGGAAATATTATGACAGACATTAGTGAAATACAGAAGATTGAAAACTGTTTTGAAAATTTATACTCCAGTAAAATAGAAAATCCCAAAGACATGGACAAATTTCTAGAGGCATATGATCTGCCCAAACTCAATCAGGAGGACATACACAATTAAAACAGATCAATTGCAAGCAAGGAAATAGAAGATGCCATCAAAAGCTTCCTAACCAGGCTGAGATTGTGGCTCAGTGGTAGAGTCCTTGCCTAGCATGCGCAAGGCATGGGTTCCATCCCCAGAACCACATAAAAAAACTAAATACACAAAATAAAACTATTGTGTTCATCTACAACTAAAAATATTTTTTTAAAAAACTTACCAACCAAGAAAAGCCTGGGACCAGATGGATTCTCGGCCAAGTTCTACAAGACCTTCAAAGAAGAATTAATACCAACACCCCTCAAATTATTCATGAAATAGAAAAGGAGGGACCCTCTCAAACTCATTCTATGAGGCTAGTATCACCTTGATTCCAAAACCAGACAAAAACACATTAAAGAAAGAAAACTTTAGCCCAATAGTCCTGAAGAACATAGATACAAAAATTCTCAATAAAGTTCTGGCAAATCGCATAAAAAACCGTAGCAAAAAGATAGTGCACCATGATTAAGTGGGTTTCATCCCAGGGATGCAAGGTTCATTCAACATATGAAAATCAATAAATGTAATTCATCACATCAAAAGACTTAAAGACAAGAATCATATGATTATCTCAATAGATACTGAGAAAGCATTTGACAAAATACAGCACCTCTTCATGTTCAAAACACTAGAAAAACCAGGGATAGTAGGAACATACCACAACATTGTAAAAGCTATCTATGCTAAGCCCAAGGCCAACATCATTCTAATTGGAGAAAAATGGAAAGCATTCCCTCTAAAAAGTGGAATAAGAAGGGATGTCCTCTTTCACCACTTCTATTCAACATAGTCCCTGAAACTCTAGCTAGTGCAATCAGACAGATGAAAGAAATTAAAGGAATATACACAGGAAGAGAAGAACTCAAACTATCACTATTTGCGGATGACATAACTCTATATTTAAAAGAGCCAAAAAATTCCACCAGAAAACTTCTAGAACCAATACACGAATTCAGCAAAGTAGCAGGATATAAAATCAATATCTATAAATAAAATGTATTTCTGTACATAAGCAATGAATCCATTGAAAGAGAAATTAGAATAACCATCCCATTCACAACAGCCTAAAAAAATACTTGGGAATCAATCTAACAAATGAGGTAAAAGACCTCTGCAATGAAGACCACAGAACATTAAAGAAAGAAATTGAAGAAGACCTCAGAAGATGGAAAGATCTACCTTGCTCTTGGATATGCAGAATTAATATAGTCAAAATGGCCATACTACCAAAACTATTATACAGATTTAATGCAATTCCTATTAAAAATGTCAGTGGCATTCTTCATAGAACTAGAAAAAGTGATCATGAAATTCATTTGGAAGAATCAGAGACCCAGAATAGGCAAGGCAGTCCTCAGCAAGAAGAATGAAACAGGAGGCATCACAATACCAGGCCTTAAACTATATTACACAGCAATAGTAACAAAAACGGCATGGTATTAGTACCAAAAAAGACATGTAGACCAATGGTACAAAATAGAAGTCACTAAGACAAACCCACATAAATGTTTATCTCATACTAGACAAAGGTGCCAAAAATATACATTGGAGAAAAGATAGCCTATTCAACAAATGGTGCTGGGAAAAATGGAAATCCACAGGTAGCAAAATGAAATTGAACCTCTATCTCTCACCCTGCACAAAAATCAGTCAAAGTGGATCAAAGACTTAGACACTAGAACAGAGACCCTGTGCTTAATAGAAGAAAAAGTAGGCCCAAATCTTCATCATGTTGGCTTAGGACCTGACTTCCTGAAAAAGACTTCTAAAGCACAAGAAGTAAATCAAGAATCAATAAATGGGATGGATTCAAAGTAAAGAGCTTATTCTCAGCAAAGGAAACAATCAATAATGTGATGAGAGAGCCTAAGAAAGGGATAAAATCTTTACCACACATACCTCCAACACAGCACTAATATCCAGAATATATAAAGAACTCAAAAAACTTAACACCAAAAAAAACCCAAATAACCTAATCAATAAATGGGCTAAGGAACTGAACAGACACTTTACAGAAGAAGAAAACAAATGAAAAAATGTTCAACATCTCTAGCAATTAGAGAAATGCAAATCAAAACTACTCTAAGATTTCATTTCACTTCAGTCATAATGGCAATTATCAAGAATACAAGCAATAATAAATGTTGATGAGGATGTGGAGAAAAAAGTACACTCCTACATTGCTGGTGGGACTGCAAGGTGGTGCAGCCACTAGAGAAAGCAGTATGGAGATTCCTTAGAAAAGTTGGAATGGCAGTTTGGATTTTAAAAAAGACCCAACATATCAAGAACTATGTAATGTTTTGAACAACCAACAATAAAAAGAAAAAGAAAAAAAAAAGACCCAACAATATGCTGCCTTCTATGGATTCATCTCATAGGAAAAGACATCCAAAGACTGAAGGTGACAGGATAGGAAAAAACATAACACTCGCATGGACCATGTGATCCAGCTATCACCCACCATTTGACCCAGCTATCTCACCAAACATCCTACCCAGAATTTAAAATTAGAATATTACAGTTACACAGCAACATCAATGTTTATAGCAGCTCAATTTACAGTAGCTAAACTATGGAACTAACCTAGATGCCCTTCAAAAAATGAACGGATAAAGAAAATGTGGTACATATACACAATGGAATAATATTCATCCTTAAAAAACCATGAAACTATGGCATTTTCAGGTGAATGGATGGAGCTAGAGAATATCATGCTAAGTGAAATAAAACAATCCCAGAAAACCAAAAGCCAAATTTTTTTCTGATAAGCCAATGCTGACCCATAATGGGGTGAGGTAGGGAAGAATGAAGGAACTTTGGTTTGTGTAGAGGGGAGTGAGTGGAGGGGTGGGGTTGTGGGGATGGAAAGGATGGCAGAAAGAGACAGACATTATTACCCTATACACATGTACGATTACACTACTGGGAGAGACCCTGAAACATGCACAGCCAGAGGAATGAGAAGCTGTGCTCCATTTCTGTACTATGTGTCAAAATGTATTCTACTGTAAAATAAATAAATTAATTAATTAAGAAAAAAGTAATGAGGGCACAAGGGCCTCATCATCAGTGTGACCCATGCCAGTCCCCTTCTCAAGGCATTTTCCAATGTACCTTTAGTGTGAAATTACCTGAAAAAGATAAGATTTTTCCCAACTGGACTGCCATTTTGAATGATTTCTCACACTTTACACAGTGATATAATAGGTTGCACTACGGTATAATTCACTATATTGGTTTTTAAGTCCCATTTCAGTCCCATGAGGGCTTGGGCACCTGAGTACCCAGTACACACCATAGACAGAGAATGTTGGTGCAGGATTGCACCAACATTGGAGACTGAATGATGCAGAATATAAAACAGCATTGAGAGTTAAACACAGTAAATATCAAACATAATATTTCTAGTAAGCTAAAATTGTTATAACTAAGATTCTTCTGTCAAGGTTCAAGTTGGGTAAATAATGTTGCTCAGGTATTAAATATGTTCACAAAATGTCATTTTAAATGTGTCTATTTTTGTGTGACTATTAAATTATACTTTCCCAATGACAAAAAATTATACTTTTCCAATGGGCATTAGAGATTCTTGGCTGATGATTCAAGATATTTTCTTAAATTTTTCTTCAAATTTTATTTGTTTTAAAAATTTGGGGGGGTGGAATGAAAGAAGGAAGACACCTAAGTTTAAAGTTTATAAACAAAACTCACCAATCTCATTTTTATTTTCTTTTAGACATATTTAAAATTATTTCCTGAGATCTGAATAAAGTATTACTCAAAGACACATGTGTCTTGACAAAATCAAAAAGTGTACTTGAGGCCAGGGAGAGGCTGAACTGACTACCTCCAGAGCTCTACCATGTGACTTTAGTAGCTTCTAGTGGAGTCAGAGGGAGGGCAAGCATCCTGCACCAACAATCTGTGTCTCTGGTGTGTATTGGGTACCCAAGCCCTCATGGGACTGAAATGCAGGGAGGAACAACAGGGGAAATCAGCATTCTCTGCCCATGACCTTCATCTCTTAAGGTCACCTGGGGATTGCCCCCAGAGTAGGCAAAGAACTAAATTTCCAAGACAAGGAATCCAAAACAGCAGGCAAAGGACTAAAAATCCTCCTTTCTCGAGGCTTGAAAATGTGAAATTGATAACCTTGCATTTGATTTCCATGGTTTGTGGCTGGGTGGGAACCACCTATGGGAGTACATTTACAGATGTTTGCACAATAGGCAAGGAGGTTATTCTCAGCAGTTGTCCCCACAAGGGACTTGACCATTTGAAAGCTCAGGTCTAGAAAATTCAACATCATCAGGCCAATACTACATTCCATCTCCTCTGCAGTAATTGGCACAGGCAATCCTCTGCCGAGGAGGAAATGTGCATAGGGGACATTCACCTCCACCAAGCACCAGAACAACAAAAGAAAAGCACAGAAAGAACTAGAATATAAGAACAAAGATGAAACACAATCAAAGCAGAAGTAAAAGACATTCAAGAATGTGCTCTATTGTACAGAGAAGTCCTCTATTTCATGGGAAGAGAGAGAAATTAGACATTACAATTTCAAACCTTGATACATGATTTGTACCCCTTCTTTTCATTTTCAAATTTCTATAGAGTATTTGTGTGTGTGTGTGTGTGTGTGTTAACAAAAGCTGCAGAGAAGTCAAGGTCCTTTAAAAGCTCACAGTGGTACATTTAAAAATATATTTTTAAAAGCAAAGCACAAATACCAACTGTTTTTCCATCAAAAACACAATAAAATCTAACATCTTTTGAGTAAAATTCTACTTCCCAGGTGCTGTTTGAAGTATCATCTCATTAGCTTTAAAAATCACCATCCTAGGGCTAGGGCTGTAACTCAGTGGCAGAATGCTTGCCTAGCATGCATGAGGCACTGGGTTCAATCCTCAGCTCCACATAAAATAAATAAATAAAATAAAGGTATTCTGTCCATCTGCAACTACATTTTTTTTAAATCATCATTCTGTGTAATGGGTCCAATTGTCTCTATTTTATCAAACGAGGCTAAGGCATAGAAAAGTCAAGTAAGTTGCCCAAGGTCACACAGCTAGTGAGCTGTGAGGCTGTTTTAAATCCAGTGGTTTGCCTCTATTTTATACCAGGGCCTCCTTCTGAATGTCAAAAACAATTTAGAAGGGCTCAACAAGACAGGAGTGTACCCTGCAGTCACCACAATCCCCACAAGAATAAGACAGAAGATAAACCATGTCAACCACACAGAAACAACCTCTTTAAAAGTGGTTTAAAAGTCAGATCACTTCCCTCCTTTAACATCCTCAATGGCCTCCTGCTGCTACAGAATAAAATCCAACTTCATGAGCACAGCCAGCTCCCAAGCTTCTCTGCCTGCCCCAACCTCTCTGTAGGGAAAGGATTTCTAGAACACTGCCCTTCTGGCCTTACTCCTCTCCAATCCTGTTCCCCACTCTAGCTCTAGGGGTTTGTATTCAAAGACAGCAGCAGTATGGCTCAAGGTGATGTTTCAAAATGGACAGCACAGGAGCCTAGGTACAGGAAGATCAGCATAGGACAGGAAGTTATAGTCCTGGGGTCCAGTGAGGCCCCAAGCAGGCATTGCTCAGTTGACATGGTCAGGGTGGGATCTGGGCTCCTTACAGCAGAGACAGAGTTCACGTGTGCTTCAGGCCCAGGCCACACTGCCCTGGAAACTGGCAGGGCTTCCATCTGAATCAGAGTAGGGAAGACTGGAGCTTCTCTTGGAAGATAGTTTTGAAGTCCATGAGGACTCCTTTTGTCCCTATTATTTTGTATGTAAATAAATAAACCAAGGGCCTTAGGACAGAATGAGGACACAGGACCAGGATGGTGAAGGAGCTTAACAACCCAAGAACAGGGCACCTTTTGGGTATGTCAGTCCTGAAATGCTGTGGTGGAGAGGTTGGGAGCAGAGGGAGAGAGTGGTGGGGTCACAGCAAGTAGAAAAAGCACAGAGGGGAGAGGAATGGTCCCAGGATGGCACAGCTACAGAAAGGTCAGGCACTGGCCTACACTGTCATGTTCTTTGGTTTCCAATTCACTCCATCAGAACTGGAGACACTGGAGGTGCAATGTGAATGTGGAAAAAGACGAGCCTCAGATTTATGCATTAATTTGAAAGCTCTTGCTCTATACATAAAAGAGACCCTAAATTTTTGATCCATTATTACTACTGTTGCTGCTGGTGATAATCTATAATAAGCATTATAACATCAGTTATTCACAGTCAGAGAATTGGACATGTTACTGAGTAAGTTCTTATTACAAAACTTCATGTGATTTTTCAATATGATACTGCCATAACTCTTACATCCATAATTTCACATTTAGTATCTTTTCATTTTTGCAGAAGTGAAACGTAAAAGGTAAGATCTGCCACTGCATTTTACGACTGAAGCTCTAATGGTGACACTGAAAACAATTGGCTTCTACATTAATAATCCTTAACATCACTTATTTGATAGATGCATTTGCTCTCTCCTGAGCCTACTTATGTTAGAATTGTAGAATTTTTATGAATAATTTTGGTTTCAGCTGTAGAGAAAGAAAAATGCAATTGAGATGGCCAGGTACATGGGATGTGATCTGTTCATTTTTCTCAACTGGTAAGAATATCCCAAGAAAATTACCATTTAAAAGAACAATCAGAATCAACTAATGAATGACAAGTAAATACACTAAGAATTGTTCTATAGTGGTGAAAACTTGGGAATATTTTATTTACCTTAAGTTCAATAGTAGAGCTGGCAGCCTGTTAAAACAGCATTTTCTAAGGATAGCTCTCAGGCGAAGCACTATGGCAGAATTACAGGGTTAGGAAAGTTCTCAGTCCACTGGAATTTTAATTGGTGACAGTAAAATAAAGAAAATTGGTACTGGAGCTACAATAAAAGATACCTTTTTAGAAGGATTGTCAAAAATGATGCCCTAAATGATGACATTAAGTAGTGTTTTCCATTAATAAATTTCAGGGGCT
Organism: Marmota monax; assembly: GCF_021218885.2. Classification (NCBI taxonomy): domain Eukaryota; kingdom Metazoa; phylum Chordata; class Mammalia; order Rodentia; family Sciuridae; genus Marmota; species Marmota monax. Next base: position 6,763,903 of record NW_026694286.1, on the reverse strand, counting down.
CCCATATGATGACAAATCCCTTTTTAGGCTGGAATAGGTTTTCCTGCTGCACAAATCAGTGTCCTTTACCTGGCTCACTCTGGTTGGTAGGTACTTGCCATTTGTCATGTATCTTCTAGATTGACTTCACTCCTTCATAGTTTTTATACCTCATTTTATACTAAAATTAGGCATAGCCTTCCTGCTGTCCCCAGGAGCCGCTTTTCCTCTAGACCACATGGTGATGTTCACATTTCATCTACACTCTCCCACAAAATCCTCCTTTTAGACAGAAATAAAGGGGATGTCAACATTTACTGTGCAAAAGTTCCTGGCTTACTCTACATAATTAGTTTTATAGACTGTTTCTTTCTAGATGTATTCCTAAAATAATGAAACCCTTTTGGACACTTAAAGGTTATGTTGGTATAAATTGGTATAAACCAAATATTAGTGGACAGGCTGCACATAAACACTAAGCTAGCCTGGAAAATCCCTGTCTGTAATTTAATTTAGAATCCTTCAATCATTCTCTCTTTTTGGGATAATAATCTTTCACTTTATTCACTTATTCAACTAAAATAATTATGTTTAAAAATAAAAAAGGATAAACAATTACATGGTATACATTATTTTGTCTTAAAGATAAATTTAATCAACAGCCTTGCTTTTAATTCCAATCTTTAACTTTCCATTTTTTAAATTATTATTGTCTAGTATCTTAGTTCCAACATGGGCTTATTCCACCTGGATTCATCATTATTTTAATTTCTTATTTTCTTCTTACTTTTGTTTTTTTTTGGTACCAGGAACTGAACTCAGGGTACTCTACCACTGAGCCACATCCCCAGCCCTTTTTTGTATTTTATTTAGAGACAGGGTCTCACTGAGTTGCTTAGCACCTCACTTCTGCAGAGGCTAGCTTTGAATTTGTAATCCTCCTGCCTCAGACTCCTGAGCCAATGAGATTACAGGCGTTTTATAAGCCTTCCTATTTTTTTATTTTGGTTTCCCTGAATTTGAGTTTACTAGAATAAAGTTCATGCATTTCCACATTATCATTAACTGTGTCTCACATTGTAGCAAAATCAGATAAAGAAGAACTTTTTAAGAAATGAAACTGAAAATAAAATAACTCAAGCATTCTGAGTTCTTTCTTCCTTTCCTCTACCAAGAACTCCAACATCTTTAAACAAGAAAATAAATGAAAATAAAAATTTATAAGGTCACTCTTAAAGCCTGAAAAGAAATTATTTGTTTTGTTTTGTTTTGGTAATGGGGATTGAACTCAAGGGCACTTAACCACTGAGCCACACTCCCAGCCCTTTTTGTGAGTGCCATTTAAAGACAGGGTCTCACTGAGTTGCATAGCACCTCTCTAAATTGCTGAGGCTAGCTTTGAACTTACTATCCTTCTGTATAAGCCTCCTGAACCGATGGCATTACAGGCATGTGACACCACTCCTGGTTGACAAGAAATTACTTCTGATACTGCACATATATCATTCTAAACATTTAGACATATAAATGTGGTAATAAAATCCCAGATAAAGATTTTTTTAAAATAAAAGTCATTTGAAAAATAACTTTTATTGCTCTCATACCACACGTGGCACATGATGATTTAAATCACAATCATGGTCTTATTTAAAAAATCTTATGTATAAAAATGACAGAGTGCAAATTCACAAAAGTTCTTTAAAGTGATACAAGTATCAAGGAACGTTAGGAAAAAATCTTTTCCATTTGTAAAATAGAAGCAGAATACAAGTGCTCTGATTGTGTTACTAGGACACTTGCTTTGGAAACTTATCAATAAATGATTACTGAAAATGTTCAATGTCCATTTTGCTTTGTTCCTCTGTAAATAATGAGACTCTAGGAATGGGTCAGGGTGGGGAGGCACCTGTAAGTACTCAAATCCATGATCACAATTACTTACCAGGGTATATCTACATTTCATTCCTGAATGAATCAATCTATCTATCTATCTATCTATCTATCTGTTTTTAAGAACACAACCATGATTCCATTATATCACTTTAGAAAAAGAATGGTAATTCCTTAGAAATCATCAAATGCCAATTACTACAGACTGTGAAGCCCTTCCATAAACTGCAGATGTGTCTCCCATGTAAAGTGGTCCTCAAAAGTGGCTTGGAGGAACACCTGCAGCTCACTGCCCCATCCATCTCCTGCCTCCTCGGCACAAATCAAGACTGGCTACTTCCAGACATCTGGTCAACCTCTAGCCAAGCAGAAGATGGTGTCTGGTTATTCACCCACTCAACACACACAGGCTGCAGAAGCAGCTCAGGGGACACACCTTTTTTATATTTCACTCTTATTTCTCCCTCTGTTCCTCATCCATTATTTTATTCTCTTTCCCAAGACAACATACCTCAGCCCTTTAGTGTCCTCCAGTGCTCTCTCAGGCTCCTCTCTAAAACATTCCCATGTAATTCCTATCCCAGAAATTGCTTTCAATAAAGCCTATATAAAACCAGAATAAACTGTGCTGGTGCTTGAAACTATGCTGTCTTCACTTACATGTAGTGTTTAGGATATCCAAGAATGAAGCAATGTCCTTTGCTGCTATTTGAACTGGTCAATTTCTACCAGTCATCAAAAACTACAGAAAAATGTGCTTCTCTCAGCTTATGATAGAGCTTATTGTCTTTCCAACCCATGTTTACCTTTTGTGTGGAAGTTTACAATGATGATAATCCGTACTTTGGAGGAGAACACAGGATGCTGGTAAAAACCTAGGTTTCCCCTCTGGTACATTAGCAGGCATAAAATGTATTGGCTTTTATGAAACCATTTGAGTATACACTATACTTGGGCTGCAGTCTGAACTCTCTCTCTCTGCTACCAAGCTCTGGGCCTTTTGGAATCTTTAGAATTGTAGTGTGAACAATAAGAATTGTAGGTAATATTGAATGATGAGCTACTTGCAGATTTGGTATCTGAGCCTGAGCAGCTCAACTCTAGCGTTGATAACCTAAATAACTATTCTTCTCTGTTGTCTCTTGGAGCAATCTTGGTCCAGGTACTGATATAGAGCATATTTATAGATATAAGGAATTTTAGGGCCAAAATTCAAAGATCTGACTGTGACTTTGCTACATAAGCAGAGAATATTTGTGAGTAAAACCAATAGTGGAGTAACTCCTAATATGAGTTGCATTTGGAACTGAAATATTCCAAAGCATTTCTGGAAACTTCATCTACCTAAATGAATCACGATGTAGATTTTTTTCTTTTTGGACTACATTTAGAACCCCTACCCTCAGCAGTTACACAAACATTTTCACTTGCATTGGTACCACTGTGACTGGGAATGCAAAGTCTTCTATTATTCTTGACATAGAAAGCAGGTTGTGAAGGTACACAAATCAGATCTGAGTGGTGGGGGTAAAGATTAGGCCTCCAGTAATAAACACACACACAGGAAAGAATAAAAGAGGTGGGGGTAGTACATGTTGACAATAATTTTTACAATAGAGACTTACTATTTTTACAGGGAACTTTGGTCTCTGATCCCTGGGACAGGCTGTATGGCAATGTGCAGGGGGAGCTGGGAGGAGGCACAGGAGCCTAGGAAGGGGGAACGTGTCAGATGTCCACAGCACAAGAGCCTCCTTCTGGCTGAGGCACAGAGTGTTCATCAGTGTTTGTCTCCAAAGAGAACTCTCAGAAGCTGAGCCTGGGTACTTGTGCATGCTGTAACAGAGAAAGCAATCCAGAAATTTAAAAAAGGAAAGGCAATTTTCAGAATGGAGGGGTTTGGTGACTCAAAGGACCTGGCTGCTTTCTGTCAAAGAGCAGTAAAATGGAGCGGAAAAAAAAAAACCTATATTCATATGCTTCCAGGGGGCTACTGCCAGAGAAATAAAGGCTTTCATTAATCTCTACCTTCTTTAATTAAGCATTTTTCAGTATGCAAGTAGGATCCTCTTTTATTTAAGAAAGGAGACAATAAATCTAATAAATGAATAAAATAGAAATAAATTGGCTCCCTAGACATAGCTCAGTGCAGGTGATCTCAAATCTTCAATGGCAGTGCAGGGCAGAGCATCAGGAAACTTCCAGCAGCAAACTTCTGAGAGAGAAGGGAGAAAACAGAAGTAACCTGCCAGGGCCAGGTTACTAAACTGTCTCCTGCCTTGACAAGCTTTCCAAAACTGTGTCCATGGTAGAAAGAGAATAGAGTCAGAAAAAGTGGCTCAAGATCTGCATTGTGACTCATTTTTTAATTTTCCAAATTGGGAAAAAATAGTCTAAAGTCCCTGAATCTGCTCTCAGAAACTACTGATAGTGTGCTGACACTTTAGATATCTCTGCACTGTATAATTCTAAGGCCCTGGTGCATACCTGACCTTGTGCTGAGCCTGCATGTGGTAGGAGCACAGAAATGGTTGTTCAGTTTTGGATGAAAAAGGCTGTACAGGAATGGATTTACTTTGTGAGGGTTCAAGGCACTGAAGGCAAGGGGAAGCTGGCGCTGTGAATACTCCATCATTTTGAAGGGCTGAATTTGGATAATAGATGTGAAAGAAAAAAACATATATGTATATATATACATTTATATTTTATACACACACATATATATTTAATCTCACTTCAACTTATATGAATGAAGGACACTTAAATCAATTTCTGCTTCAGTTCCAACTGTTTAAACTACAGAACAAGGAAGTTGGACTGTGAGATCATTAGGTTTTACCAGCTCTAAAAGATTCTATAATTTTTTACTTTAAATGAGGTACATACCTAAACTTCTCCTAAAGATTTAAAAAGCACTTGTTCCACTTTTTTAGAAAATACATATAAGTAAAAGCATATGGTATTTGTCTGTGTCTGGCTTACTTCACTTAACATAATGTCCTCTAAATACATAATGTCCTCTAAGTTCATCCATGTTGTTTTAAATGACAAGATTTCCTATTAATTTTTGAAGGCTGAATAATATTCATTGGGTACAAATGTCACATTTTGAAAATGCTTTCATCCATTAATGCACACTTGACTATTGTGAAACATGCTGTAATGTACCTGTATTGTATATTCAAAATAACTAAAAGATAGGATTTTAAATGTTTTCACCACAAAGATTTGATAAGCAATTAAGATGATGGATATGGTAATTAATTTAATCTTTTCACAATTCAATGTACATTGAAACACCTGTACCCCACAAACATATCATAATAAGGTAATATTTAGTGAAATTTATTTATTTATTTTTTATTTTCTAGTTATTAGGTGGACACAATGTCTTTATTTTATATTTATGTGGTGCTGAGGATTGAACCCAATGCCTCACACATGCTAGGCGAGTGCGCTACCACTTGAGCCACATCCCCAGCCCAATTTAGTAAAATTTAAAAAGTTTTTTTAAAAATCATTTGTTTTGAAACAACCTATAACTGGGTATCTTCTTAACAAGAGGACATCACTTGTCTTCAAATTACTCTTAGTCAATTTAGGTTTTATTATGTAGGGATCTATTTCTGTTCATGGCATCCATAACAAGCTAGGGATGTGATTTAACAAGATTGATTTTGGGCTTCATCTTTTCATTTGCAAACTGTCTTTAAATGTTCTCACTGCTAAAGAACAAGAGCAAGTTTATTAAGAGCACAGGGCTCAGACACTTATGAAACTGACCATTTGGTTAATTAGCCAGTATCTTTGGAAATTAATCTGATAAAGAGAAACTGAAGGAAGTTTTAAGATAAGCTGTTGACTGCAATTGTTCATCTCTCCAGGAAAACCACAAGATGGGTATAAGATGCATGCGGGGTCCGCACAAATATGTCCCTGAGTGTTTGGAATCCTTAGCCTCATTGGGGGAGGGTCACTTTTGCCTGGTATAAATTACATTTTTTTCAAAGCCTACTTATTTAATATTGGAAACCAGAGAATGCCACTTTTCACTAGGTACTACTTTTAAATCAATCTCCAAAAATACGTAACAAATGAATTCAAAACATAATCTATAACACACTGACAATGTAGGAACAACTTAGCCAACGTCAGCTCTCATAGAGTTTGTGCTTCAAGTACATCATGGTGCATGAAATATGACACGGAGCATCAGAGTCTCTGAGCATAAAAGACAGATGGTGACAAGGCCAATGATACATGACACAGGAACTGTCTGGATGGTCAATTCTCCACAGGTCACAGTATCAAGGAACAGTCCTAAAAATGTACAGCCCAGAGTTATTTGCATGGGAGAAATAAATATTATGTACTAGCTATTTAGGGATTTTATACAAGACTACTTACACTTACTTGGAGATGTGAACATACTTAATTCGTAAGACCTACTCTTTGTGGTTTTGGTACATTTTTAAGGTCAGGGAAGGAGAATGTTATTTCATCAATATTTGTGTAGCATCTACTGAGTATTTGACACTGCTTTAAGTGTTTTAGAAGTATTAATTCACTTCATCTGTATGACAAACCTGCAAGATCAACTATTATCATCTTCATTCACAATGAGAATAGTGATGTTAAGTAACAGTCCAAAGTCATACAGGTTATAAAGGAGGAGTCAGGGTCTGAACCTGGGCACCAAGGCTCCAGAGGCCTTGTTCCTAATCATGAAGTTATACTGTATCTCATTAACAAGAGCTTACATCTTCATGGCATTTATTCTGCATCAGGTACCTCTATGTATTTATATATGTGAATACATTTAATCCCCACAGTGGCCTCTAGGGGGCAGTATAGTGAGGTAAGTATTAAGGTTGATGCTAGCATTCAATAGTCTGCATATGAACATGGGTCTTCTGCTTCCTATGTCTGTGACTGAACAAATTCAAACCTCTCTGCTTTAGTTTACTCGTCTGTAAGTTGAGGACAACAATATTTCCTATCCTCAATATTCAGGGTGAAGATGAAATGAATTACTTTATATATAAATGTGTAGAACATTGTCTGGCACATAGGAAATACTATCCTGGTCATTGTTAGTTTACTAAACACTAGGACTCTACATTAAATAAATTTAGAAGTTTCAGTAACTTCTCTGTAGTACAAGAATCTTGGCCCAGGCCTTCTGACTGTGGTACTCCTAATACATTTTGCTTTTAAGAAATAAAAGTAGGCCATGGGATCTGTCAGTTTCCTGTCACTAAGAGAGAGCGATTTCTAACAAAAATGCTAAAATTGCATTTTTAACATAAATGCTAAACTTTTGGGGAACAAATGTAAAAGAATTATACATAGGTAAAAAAGAAAAGAACAGCATCCCGAGACAAGTATGTGCACAATGTACACACAGACCCTGACTGATTATGCTTCAAAATACTAAAGATTATAAAACTCTATTCCATGGTTTTTCATAAGGAATCAGGTTATTAAATATTTTAGTAACAACTTTTTAAATTTAGTAAAAATTTTGAAGCTCTTAGAAATGCATTTCACAGTTGTAGAGTTGTAAGAAACCTATGACTTTTTTTTTTAACCCCTGAGATGTATGCCTTTTTTTAGGTTAATTAAGTTTGGGTTTCCTGTCCTACTCCAAAAATAGATTGAAGCTTTTGAATGAAGTGAAGTGATACCTGAGGTAATTCATGAATAGGATTGTGGAGGTGGTGTCCATGAAGCATCTCAAATTAAAATATCGTGAACATGTGTATGCATGAAATTTAGGAGGAGAGGATCTTATATCACACCAGCTACTCAAAGAAGTTCTGTGTCTCCTAAAGGTGAGGTATCACTGGGCCAGAGCACTCAAGTCTGGCCAGTCCCATAAAAAGCATGAGGCTTGGGTATAGGGATTTTCATGTTCTCACATGGGCATCTGAACACCTGTTTCCAGGGTTGCCCAAGGGTCCTGCACAGAGCAAATCCCAGATGGAGACAAGAGACTCCACATAGCAAGAGCCCAACTGACTGACTAATGCTGTCAAATTGGTACAATTCCGAAAAAAAGAAATGATGAAGTGGGTATCATACCTGACTCAGGAAGAGTCAAAGGTGGATATATTAATAGTCTGTAGTTTCAGTTAGGACTTGTAAAATTATTTTAATTAAAAGAGGCATTTTACCCTGGGTGTGGTGGCACACACCTGTAATCCCAGAAGCTGGCAAGGCTGAGGTAAGAGGATCACAAGTTCAAAGCCAGCCTCAGCAACTTAGTGAGGCCCTAAGCAACTGAGCAAGATCCTGTCCCAATGTAAAAATATTTTAAAAGGGTCGGGCCAACATACTTAAAACTTTCTGATATTGGACAAGGGCACTAAAATTCTATCTTGGAGAAAAGACAACCTTTTAAACAAATGGTGCTGGGAAAAGTGGAGAGCTATGTGTAGAAAAGTGAAATTAGAACCCTATCTTTAGATAGGGTTAGAACCTGAACAAAACTCAAATCAAAATGGATCAAAGTCTTAGGTATTAGACCAGAAACTTTATAACTACTGGAAAAAAAAATAGGATCAGTACTCTATCAAATAGGTGCTGGCACAGACTTCCTTAACAAGACCCCAAAGCACAAGAAATAAAACCAACAATCAATAAGTGGGATGCCATCAAACTAAAAAGCTTCTGCAGAGCTAAGGAAATGATCAAGAGGGCAAAAAGAGAGCCTACAGAAGGGGAGAAAATCTTGGGCAGCTATTCCTCCAGTAAGGGATTAATATCCATAATGTACAAAGAGCTCAAAAACTTAACACCAAAAATCCAAATAACCCAATCAATAAATGGGTAAAAGAACTAAAGAAAAACTTCAAATAGAAGAAACACAAAAGGCCAATAAATACAAGAAAAATGTTCAACAACTCTAACAATTAGGGACATGTAAATTAAAACTACACTAAGATTGCATCTCACTCCAGTCAGAATGGCAATGATCAAGAATATAAACAACAATAAATTCTGGCGAGATTGTGGGGAGAAAGGAACACTTATAGATTGTTGGGATGAGAGACTAGTACAACCACTCTGGAAAGCAGTTTGGAGATTCCTCAAAAAACCAAGGATGGACCCACCATAAAACTGGCATACTATGGTGGCACAGCCATATCAATATTTATAGCAGTACAATTCATTAGCCAAATTATGGAATCAACCCAAATGTTTGTCAATAGATGAATGGATTAAGAAACTGTAGTATATGTGTACACACACACATATGTATATACAATGGGGTACTACACAGCCATTAAAAAGAATGAAATTATGGCATTTTCCAGTAAATAGATGGAAATAGAGAATATCCACCTAAATGAAACTAACCAAAGTCAGAAACACAAAGGTCGAATGTTTTTTCTCATATGCAGAAGCTAGAGTAAAATAAAGGAAAGGTGGAGTGGAGGATAAGATTACATAAGGATCAATCAAATAAGAATAATATACCAATGAAAGGAAATCTAGTGGTGTAGAAGAAGAAGCGGAAGGGAGGAGATGGGAAGAAAAAGGGGGTTCATGAACTGAAATAGATTTCTATGCCTGTATGAGTTTGTTGGGATGAACCCAAATACTATGTATAACCATAACACTCTAAAAATAAAGGGTGCTGTAGGGGAGGTGGCTTAGTGGCTAAAACACATTTTATAATAGGACTATATGAAAGAAAATTTTCTATTTTAATGTTGTAGTAAAAGGTGTTATAACTTGGAAGGGGATGATCCTAGATCCATTTTATTAGAAACTAACCATGTGGTTTTGAGGGGTCAGCTTATAATAGACAGGACTGAGAGTGTTAGGCATGATCCTCTTTTTAAGGGGATTGTTAGTGCATAAATGACTCTGGAAAAGCCTTGCTGACAAGGAAGAAGTATTGGAGTGTGGTTGGATTAGAATAACCTTGGTTTTTTTGTTTGTTTGTTTGTTTTGTTTTTTGATGGTGGTGCTGGGGTAGAACCCAGGGTCTTGTGCAAAAAGCACTCTAATACTGAGCTGCGACCCCAGTCCCAGAGGAATAACTTCTAATGTCCCATATCACTGTAGGATAACTATGGTTGACAACAATTGAGTATTTCAAAATAGCTAGTGGAAAGGATTTTAAATGTTCCCAATCCAAAGAAATGATTCATGTCTGAGGTGACACATGTGCCATTTTACCCTGAACTGATCACTACACACTGTGCACATGTATTAAAGGGTCTACTGTACCGCCCACAAATGTTTACAATTATTTTGTGTCAATTAAAAATAATAACATTTAAAAATTAAAAAGTAAAATAAATAAAAAATACTGATGCCAGGGAAAACATGTAAATAGAAGTGAAGAAGGACTCCTCACATGTAACCCACACAGTCACATGTGCCAGAGACCTGCAACATCTTCTTTCACAACTGCCTTTCTTAGTTATCTAAAGCAGGACTCTATTGAAGTTAGTTTCAAAAATGAAATGAGACACTAAAAAGAACACTTTTCCAGGCCCATTTGACTGCCCACCATGAGGCCAGCAGGTGCTCTCTGCAATCAGTGTGGAGAAGTGCTTCTTAATGTTCTTCATCCAGCTTGCATCCCACACTGTCTCTGGGTTGTATTTTGATTGTGAACTATGATCAGTTCTGGGCTAGAATACCCACCTGCATGCTCTTCTGGCCCTCATTGTGAGCCCTGGTTTTGAAATTCTAGCTCTGTCCTGGCTCTAAGCATATAGTAATAGATACCACTTCCTCTCCTTTGATAACTTGTTTTGCTAATCCTAAATCTTGAATGTTACAATTGCATTAATATCCAGTCAGTCATACATAATGAAGGTCATATTGGACGATCATTATATTAGCTGTCACACAGAAAATAATTAAACAGAAGAGAGATAGGAAGAAAATACTGAAAAATCAACATATCTTGCTTGAATAGGATCCCTTTAATTTGCAGGAACATTACCTTTATCATCAAAGGTCCAAATCAGGCACTGGTAGAAAAGTCAATAAATGTGAGGGAGCTGGGCAGAAGAGACTCAATACATAAATTCATAATGTGGCCTCTGTATGAAAGGGAAATCTGTGTATTACTATCTCTTGAGAATAAAACTGGTTGTGAGTAAATTGGACCATTCATGTAGTTTCACAGGTTCTGGCTGTGAATAGATTTTAAAGAATTATCTCAGGACAAAACAGAGGATAAAAGAGTGAGGACAGTGTTTAAAATGTCATCTTCCTTATGTGGATGCTAACACTCAAGGGGCAGGGAGAATAGGAGTTCAGTGGATTAGACAAAGGGAAATGGAGGGAAGGGAAGGGGACAGGAATGACAGTGGAATGATTCTAGCATAACTTTCCTATGTACATATATGAATACACCACAGTGATCTCAACATCACATACAACCACCAGGTTGCGATCCTAATTGAAATCAGATGTACTCCATGTATATATGTCAAAATACACTCTATTATCACGTATATCTAAAAAGAACACATAAAATAAAAAATGGCATTTCCTATTAATCCTTATCATCTATTTAGTTGAATTCTTAGAATGAGATGATTGTGTTTTTTTAAAATGAAGGTGATCCATGAACAAATTTTACCTCTCCACACCAATCACTGTAGGTCATCGGCTATCTTTCTGACTGGCCATCTGAGGCCATTAGTAGGATTATGCTTGCAGCATATACTAGAAAAGAGAGTCTAGCTTTCTAATCTGAGTATGGTGGTCTGAATATGCAGCATATAGCCTTGAATGAATGTTAGGATAAAAATATTCATTTTTTTGCCTCTCCCTGAACCAACAACAGTGATGTTTGAGAATTCTAATCTGTAGCCCAGTCTGCACTAAAGGGAGGCCACCATGGTCTGGTAAAAAGGGCATTCAGCATGACCTTCTCCATTAAGGGCAGATTAAGTAGCCATACAAATGGATTGCATTTGCCTAAAATGTATTTGCTCATTAACACCTGACAGGTTAATACCACTGAAGAGGTCTACTGACCATTAAGTATCATTCAAATTAATTCTGCAGAAAGTGACTTGTCTAATGGTACTTTTTTTTTTTCAAAGAATAATCTCCCTTATGGAGAGAATTGACTAAGGGAAGCCAAATAAGAGGCCATACATAGATTTGAGGGTTTCAAATCTAGCTGACTGTTTAGTTACATTAATCTACAAGTCCTCAGTTTTAAAATTCAAAAGGGGTTTAATTTTTATTTTCATGCTACCTGTGAAAACATGAACTTTTAACCAAGACAAGCAGCTCAGATTTTTTTGTGTATTTTACAATTGAATTTGCATGTGTATTTATAAAAACACTAATTCACTTCAGATAGAGCCCTAATATCCAGAGTATACAAAGAACTCAAAAAATTAAACAATAAGAAAACAAATAACCCAATCAACAAATGGGCCAAAGACCTGAACAGACACTTCTCAGAGGAGGACATACAATCAATCAACAAGTACATGAAAAAATGCTCACCATCTCTAGCAGTCAGAGAAATGCAAATCAAAACCACCCTAAGATACCATCTCACTCCAGTAAGATCGGCAGCCATTATGAAGTCAAACAACAACAAGTGCTGGAGAGGATGTGGGGAAAAGGGTAAAATTGTACATTGCTGGTGGGACTGCAAACTGGTGCGGCCAATCTGGAAAGCAGTATGGAGATTCCTGGGAAAGCTGGGAATGGAACCACCATTTGACCCAGCTATTGCCCTTCTTGGACTTTTCCCTGAAGACCTTAAAAGAGCGTACTACAGGGATACTGCTACATCGATGTTCATAGCAGCACAATTCACAATTGCTAGACTGTGGAACCAACCCAGATGCCCTTCAATAGATGAATGGATAAAAAAAATGTGGCATTTATACACCATGGAATATTACGCAGCACTAAAAAATGACAAAATCATAGAATTTGCAGGGAAATGGATGGCACTAGAGCAGATTATGCTTAGTGAAGCTAGCCAATCCCTAAAAAACAAATACCAAATGTCTTCTTTGATATAATGAGAGCAACTAAGAACAGAGCAGGGAGGAAGAGCAGGAAGAAAAGATTAACATTAAACAGATACATGAGGTGGGATGGAAAGGGAGAGAAAAGGGAAATTGCATGGTAATGGAGGGAGACCCTCATTGTTATACAAAATTACATATAAGAGGTTGTGAGGGGAATGGGAAAATAAACAAGGAGAGATATGAATTACAGTGGATGGGGTAGAGAGAGAAGATGGGAGGGGAGGGAGGGGGGATGGTAGAGGATAGGAAAGGTAGCAGAATACAACAGTTACTAATAGGGCATTATGTAAAAATGTGGATGTGTAACCGATGTGATTCTGCAATCTGTATTTGGGGTAAAATTGGGAGTTCATAACCAACTTGAATCTAATGTATGAAATATGATATGTCAAGAGCTTTATAATGTTTTGAACAACCAATAAAAAAATTAAAAAAAAAACACTAATTCAAAATCATCATCAAATTTATTACATCAAATGTAATGATGCCTACTTTAGAACACTTTGAAAGCCATGAGAATGAATTTCAAAGAACTAACAATGGGTTCCTCTTAAGGCACTCTTTAATTTAGTTCAGGTCCAGAAAGTGCCTAGGACTGAACTCAGAAGTCCCTGTTCAGTCCCAGGTTCAAGCACTTGAGCCTGAGCCAGGTGTGCATTTTCTAAAAATCCTGGCAACTCCTATGTGGGGCCTGCCATGTGCTGGGGCACACTGGGCAGCCTACAAGGGATCTTGCACTTGGCCAGCAAAGTCCCTTTGGCAGGAGCCATTATTGACTTCATGGAACAAGGGAAGAAAGACATTTGGAGGCTAAGCAGATCATGTAGCACAGAAGTCACATGCTAAGTCTGCGGAAATGATTCGCATATACAAACACCAACAGCTGCTTCACTTGAAAGTTAAATTAGCCAGGCCCAGGACCACTGAGTTTCTCTTAATAAGTGAAGGTGCATAAATATAACTGTTCTGATGCTTGCACAGGAAGTATGAGTGTCTTAATTATATATTATCTATGAGATGATGGATGGGAATAAACACTAACAATTTATGGATCCCTGGGGGAAAAAAATGACCACCACTCTCATTGAGATGCAAACAGACTGGGAGTGTGCAATAGAATTTCATTTGTGTTTGGGATGTTACTGGCAATGTGCCAAGGGCTTACACATATTCCATTATGGTAGAATAGACAGTCCCACCAACAGTAATATTCAAAACCATTCTTAAACACTCTTAATACCATGACATGATGCTGTACAAAGGACCAGGAATTTCAAGAAATAGAAATTCTGCAAGACCTCTTCCTTTTATGAAGACTGCGTAAGAAACAAGTAAGATGAAAGCTGGGGCCAAAGAAAGCAGGTAGCAAAGAAATTGTAGGATAGGTATCTGGGAAAGACAGAGCCAAGTCAGAGAACATTCTACCCAGGAACATATTATATCATCATGGACCTAATGCTTTCCATTTCAGTCCGCTGAGATGACCCAAAATACTATGCCCAAAGTTAGCTGGAACACAGAAAAAAGAAACTTGGAGAGTATACGGATTTCTCAGACAACTTAAAGTTGTACCTATAAAATTAGTGTTGTAATAACAAGTAAACAACAATGAAAAACAAAAGCAAACATTTCTTTTATACATCTCACTGGCTGTAGATTTCAAATTACAGAATCGTTACCTATATAGACACTCATTTCCCAGTAGCTAACAAAGTCACAAGGCAAGTACTCCATCTGACTTATTCACTCTCTATGTGCCATGCCTAGCAAGGTGTCTAGCAGATAGGAAAGACACATCTGATAAACTGTGGTCATGCACCATCCAGGAATGGACTATGTTGCTAAACTTCATAGTAATTTCCCAGTCCTCATCTACTTGACCCATCAGTTGCATGAATACTAAGGATCCCTTTAAAATACTTCCTTCACTTGCTTCCAGGACAGAACTCTGCTGGTTCTCCTCCCTTTCTCCCTCCCTGGCCACTTGTCTTGTCTTTTGCTGGAAGGGTCTTCCTTTCCCCTTGATGTTGGAATGTCTAGTTCTTGGGTTTTCCTTTGTCTACCCTCACTCTCCTGGTCATCTGTTCCACTCTCATGGCCTTCAATACCATCCGCATCCTGATAAATTCTATATTCTTATTTCTAAACCAGATCTTTTCCTTGAAAACTGGATGTGGATCAGTAACCTGATTAACACTCCATGTCGATGGATGTCTAATGTATATTACATCTTAACATGTGTAAAATTTGACTCATTTCTTCTCTAAGACCTACCCAAACCTGCTCCACCCACAGACTTCTGGGAAAACGGCAATCCCATCTCTTAAAGGAATCCCTGACCCCTTTCTACCTCCCACACCCTTGGCCAATCTGCCAGCAAATCCCATGGGCTCAGCCCTCAATATAGACCCAGGATCCCATTTCTCCCTGTCCACTCCCTTTGGATTACTTCCACAGCCATCTAGCAGGTCTCCTTGCTCTGGCTCCTACCCACCTACAGTTTGTTCTCCTCTCTGCAGTCAGACCTCTGCTCAGATCCATCAAAACACTCCCATCTTGCACACTGAAAGCCAAAGGTCTTGCCATCATTTCTATTACTTGGCTCCATGGCCTCTCGCTTCATTTCCTCCTTATTCCCCAGTTGCCCCACACACCACTCCACACCTGCTGCTCGTTTTTCTTTAGATTTCTTAGGTAAGCTCTATAACAAGCCTTTTGCTCAGACTGATTTTCCCTGATATCTACATGGATCCATCCCTCATATGCTTTTGTCCAATGTCACCTTCACATTGACTACAGTTCACCTCCAAGCCTAACACTCCTATGTCTCCTAATGGCTTTAGTTTCCGCCATAGTACACATTAACTTCTAACATACCACACAGAATTAACTCGTTTTACTTATTGTCATTTCTTCTAATTAGAACTTCAGCCCCATTAGATCAGAATGTTATTACTATTAGTGTTGTTGTAATTATTATTTTGGCACCATGGATTGAAACTGGGGTGCTTTACCACTGAGCCACATTCCCAGCCCTTCTTGTTTTTTATTCTTTTATATTTAGACACAGGGTCTCACTTAGTTTCTTAAGTCCTTGCTAAGTTGCTGAGGCTGGCTTTAAATTTGTGATCAGCCTCCTGAACCACTAGGATTACAGGTGTGCACCACCATGTCCAGCAGGTTATATTTGTTGTTGTTTTTGCTTTTGTGGTACTGGGGATTGAACCCAGGAGCACCACTGAGCTACACACTCAGTCCTTTTTATTTTTTTACTTTGAGACAGGGTCTTGCAAAGTTGATGAATCTGGCCTTGAACTTGTGATCCTCCTGACATAGCCTCCTGAAAAACTGGGATTATAGATATGCACTATAGTGGTGTAAGCCTATAAATATAATCAATAAGATTGTAAGTTATAAGTTATAGATTACTAAAAATATAGATTATAGATATAAGATTTTGATAAGTGAGATAAGACAATTATAAAGCAAGAACTGTCATAGACAGGCCTAAGACTCCATTTTGCTGTCATCTATAGAAAAAACTATTACAAGAGGTGTTTCTGAGAAACTGAAATGAAAGCTGTTGTCTTATTAAAAAAAATGTCTTTCTGTACTTTGTACCCCACAAATTGTACCCTACTCAGGATGCAGCAATGGTCATTGGGTTTGAATGCCCTTGTGGGTCTATATGACTTTGAAGTAGATTTTCACCCTGCTGACCCCTGCCCAAATTCAGGATGCGACTGTCTATCACCTGCTTGAACCCAGGACTGTGGTCAACTGAACTGCAAAGCTAATGCTTATAAAAGCTTCTGTTTATAGCTTGCTTGCTGACTGGAAAATTCCAGTCCTGCCTACAGCCCACAGGTTCCACTTATTATTGTTTTAATTTCTGTGATTGGCTAGCTTACATGATGATAAGCAAGTCACTGAGTTGTGGTTTTTGTGCTTATATTCTCTTTGGGTGGACCAGGAGGCTGCTGTCCTCCCACAGAGCTTGAGTCTCTGCAGTGGATGATAGTCCCTGACCAGGTAATAAAGCTCTCCTTTGAATTGAAATTTGAACTTGGAGTGCTTTCTAGAGGGACTCCCCATGACAGCACCACCTCTTTCAGCTGGTTTAAATGAGATCATACACACACACCACCTCACTGAGCTGGTTGTTTTTAATCTGAATTGTTCACAGCTATAACTCTAGTGCGCATTAAGTAACCAACACATCACAGGTGCTCAATGAGATTTGAATGACCAAGTGAATAAAGAAGTCCTTGAGTAATTACTCTCCTCTCTGTCAAAATAAAATTAACAGTCATTCATCAGGTATTTTAATTATTTATAGTCTTGCTCATATTATTTCCTTGAGCTAGAAGGTTTTCTCTCCTCTGTATCTCTATCCACCCACTGTTTCAAGCTCAGTTCAAGTGACCTCTTCTAGATGCCTACTCTGATCCTATAGACTCCTTCAGTCAATGACTCATCAAACACTTAAGTGTTCAATATATTTCAGGCATATTCCAGGCAACTAGGATAATGTGCTCTATGCTCGAGGACCCAACAGAGACCACAGGAGCTGGGACTAGAAGGTGAACAGTGTTCACTGGAAGTCCCTAGGGGAAGGTATGTTATAGCTAGTTGACCTGGTGGTGAGGGGAACTGGAGAAGACATTTCATTTTTCAGCTTCTACATTATGAGGCTGTGGGGAGAAGAGTGACAGGTTTTGGACATCTCTTTTTACTCCCATGAACAGAGTAATAAGTGCAATTAAGCTTATAAAGAAATCCTGATTTTAAAATAATCAAAACTGGAGTGGGTATTATTTTGGCCACTATCAAAATGCTGTAAGGTTGTTTGATGAATGAGATATGAATTACTCTTTCAATAATGACCCTCAAGCTCTACCCACAAATCTATAACTGAAAATGTCAAGCTATAACTAAAATGTCAACCTTTTCCAATTAGCAAAAAAAATAACATTCATATATTATTTTTACAAAACAACTAGAGATTATGGTGCTAGTTACTTTTAGTAGCACCCAAGTCCTATTCAATCCCAGAATATACAAGAATCCATATGAAGGTTAAGCATCCCTTACCTGGAATGTTGGGACCAGAAGTGTTTCCAATTTTGGCATATTTATGTATACATAATGAGATATCTGGGGAGGATAGAAGTCTAAACATGAAATTCATTTGATTCCTATACACGTAATACATATAGCCTGAAGGTATTTTATTCAGTATTTCAAACACTTTTTTTTTTACATGAAGCAGAGTTCATGCATCTCAATTGAAGGGGCCAGGAGAGTATTTTATTCCTTTTGGGGATACTGAACAAATTGGGTGCTGTGTGCCTGAGTTTTGGCTATTACTTGTCACATGAAGTCAAATATGAAATTTTCAACCTGTGGAGTTGTATAAGTGCCTAAAAGATAGCAGATTTTGGAATGTTTTGGATTTGAGGATTAGGGCTTCTGAGCCTGCATATAATGGGTAAAACCTGTGCCTGATGGACTTAAAAATAAGGTGATGGCTATGCACAGAATACATCTTTGGAACCAGAAAGAAGCTGAAATCTGTTTAATGTAGACTTGGGAATCCCAACCTTCCCTTGATTTTTTCAGGCTACTTTTGATTTCACTCATTTCAACTGAAAACAGGCTGTCTCCTAAAGAATTTATCCTAATGTAAAACATTAAGTTAACATAATGCAAAATGAACAAAGAAGCCATCATCAATAATTAAACAGCCTACATATTTAATGACATGTCTTGCTTGCATTGGAAGTCCTGGCGAACAGCTGCAGACTACTTTGAGGCAACTTTAAAAGTGCACTGATGATAAGAGATTGCAAATCATTGCATTAGAAAATAGAGAGATGTGTTTCATTAATATGCAAACAAATTTTTAAAAAATGTCAAATAATTACAAGTTGTTGATAAAAAAATAAATAAAAGGGGAAAAAAATTCTTAGTCTATATAAGCATCGGACAGTATACAGAACACCAGAGAAATTCACCAAGGAACAGGCTGACTTGAAAAAAGGAGTGACTGTGTAGTAACTGTGAAGTTCTATGGGGCATGGGGCAACATTAATACATTTGTTTTTAGTTTCTGTGTGATGTGTGTCTGCCCATCTCATAGCAGACATGCAATCTGGTATGTGTTAGGATGGCTGAGTTCACTGAGAGTTTCAAAATACATACATGGATATAATTTCCATTGATATAGTCTGAGTTGATGTTGTTGTAGGGACAAAGAGGGAAGGCACCAAAGATAGCAGGAAACAGTTTTATTTGGCTGTAGCCAGGTTCAGAGGGCACAGCTTTTGCTATAATCAGTTAATCCCCTGAACCCCGAGTTAAGGTAGTTTCAGAATTTTATACCCAGCATGTAAGGGGAGGGGCTCAGAAGTTCACAGTCTGCAGAAGTTCACATAAAAGCAGTTTTTTCTTTCACTGTTCTGGGCAAGTTAACTCTTCAAGGACAACACCTGAGAAGGGGAGAGTTTCTTCTCCCCTTTCTTTCCTCCTGCTGCCAGCTGTTACCATGGGCCCATTTGTAAATTATCTTAAAAATGTAGACATCTCTGTGAAGCCCAGCTCAAGGCCAGAGGCCTTGTTTGCACATTTATACAAACTACTATACTGGATATGTTTGTGAAAAACTAGTAAGGGGGTGTCCAGCACCTGGAGTGCTGGTATCTTCTCGGCCAGTGGCCAAATAAACAGGGTGACATGAAAATAGGAAGTTTATCTACAATGAACTCTTTCACAGAGACTCTCTTGCTGACAGTCCTAAAATCAGCCATGGTGAAGAGGGCTTTTCTGTGGAGAAAGGGAGTGCCACTTCAATGTCTCCTTCTATTGTCTGTAGCCTCACCTGGGAATGATCATCTGCCAAGGAAAAAGAAAACAACCATTAACCAAAGCAAATGGTTAAGCTTCTACAAGACTTGGAATATACTCCTATAACATAGAGATCATCCATGTATATGCTGCCTTCAGGATTGCCACAGTTTGTGTGTGATTTCTATTTTGCAGTACTGGGGATCAAACCAAGTACCTCATACATATTAGGCAAGTGATCTACCACTGAGCCACTTCCTGGTCACCACAAGTTCAGCAGTTTGTTCTACTGTATACCTTTCTCAACTATATGCTCAATTATGGACTAAAACCTCTTAAACTAGGACAATATAAACTTTTCCTCTTCTTAAATAGATTTCTTTATTTTTTAGGTTTTTAAAAATATTTAATTGATTTTATTTTTTAAATACATGACACTGGAATGAATTACAATTCTTATTACACATATAGAGCACACTTTTCATATCTCTGTATATAAAGTATGTTCACTCCAATTTATGTCTTCATACGTGTACTTTGGATAATGATGTATATCTCATTCCATCATCATTGCTAACCCCCTGCCCCCTCCCTTCCCCTCCCACTCCTCTGCCCTATCTAAAGTTCCTCTATTCCTCCCATGCTCCCCCTCCCATTATGGATCAGTCACCTTATATCAGAGAAAACATTTGACATTTGCTTTTTTGGGATTGGCTAACTTCACTTAGCATTATTTTCTCCAATGCCATCCATTTATCTGCAAATGCCATGATTTTATTCTCTTTTATTGCTGAGTGATATTCCATTATGAATAGAACTGGGGATGTGGCTCAGTGGTTGAGTGCCCCTGAGTTCAATCCCCAGTACCCCCCCCCAAAAAAAATAAAAATAAAACATGGTACTTACACACTTTTTATCAAGTAACATTATATTTAAAAATACCCCTCAGGAGCTTCAAATATTTTCATACTTCCACATTAAACATAACAATATTGGTAATGGTCTTGCAATTTTAACTTGCGTGTAATTAGGTATACCCACAGGGACAGAAATGGAGTGCATCACTGATAATCTTTCATCGCTAGCCAATTCTCTCTTTCTGCTAAATACTGATGACATAGTTAAGGTAAAATGGAGTCACAGTGATCTAAGTAACATTTGCCTCTGAGAGAAGACTCAAAATTAATCTTCACTGATGCTGCCAAGAATGGCTTTACTCCTTTTGTAGTTATATATAGCCAAAGATGCTGCTGCACCTGTTTCAAGGTACAAGATGCAGAAGAGCTAGGTGAACACGACCAGTAGGAAGTGCTTGGCATCCTACCCCTTGGTGTTGAACCCAGCCACACAGGTGTAGTGGCTCCCACTTTCTCCACAGAAAAGTGTTAACTGGGCTTCTCCAGAAATCTTCACCCTGGCTGATTTTAGGACTGTCAGCAAAAGAGTCTCTACAAAAGAGTTCCATGTAGGTAAACTTCCTATTTTCGTGTTGCCCTATATTACTTGGCTACTGGCTGGGAAGAAATCAGCACTCCAGGCACTGGACACCCCCTTACTAGTTTTTTACAAATATGTATCCAGTGTAGTAGTTTGTAGAAATGTGTGAACAAGGCCTCTGGCCTTGAGCTGGGCTTCACAGGGATGTCTACATTTTTAAGATAAGAGAAATTACCAATTTGGCTCCATGTAACAGCTGGCAGGGGGAGGAAAGAAAGGGGAGAATAAGCTCTCTGCTTCTCAGGTGTTGTCCTTGAAGGGTTAACTTGCCCAGAACAGTGAAAGAAAAAACTGCTTTTATGTGAACTTCTGCAGACTGTGAACTTCTGAGTCCCTCCCCTTACATGCTGGGTGTAAAATTCTGAAACTACCTGAACTCAGTGTTCAGGGGATTGATTGATCACAGCAAAAGCTGTGCCCTCTGAACCTGGCTGCAGCCAAATAAAACTGTTTCCTGCTATCTTCAGTGCCTTGCCTCGTATGTCTCTACAACAATAGATGGTTACATAAAATGCTCTGGGATTTATAAGAGAAGTGTCTTGTCCTGGATATATAAGTGAATCATAGGGCAGATTGGTGGCTGGGGAAGCCCTTGGCATGCTGCGATTGTCTGTGAAGAAATATAAAAGGCATAGAGAGCCCAGGACCAATCCAGAGGGGCTGTAATAATAGACAATATGGAGATGAAACTGCTCCACCTGTATACATGAACATGAACAAAAATTTGCAATGAGGTTCTGAGCAAGGAGCAAAAATGGGACCCATGTTTAATGGTAGGTGGCTCTACAGAAGAATCAGTTTCTGCTGGTTTTCTTGCTTTGTTTCTGGCTCCTTATTTACCTAGTCTCTCTGTTAAGGGACTCTCACTCTTCATTGTTCAGAATCCTGGCAGGGATCCCTGACTTTTACTGCTCCTGATTTTTCTAGACTCTACTCTGCATTCCTGAACGAACTGTGTCAAGCTATTTCTTCCTTGCCTTGTCTACCAGAATTTAATGCCAAAGCCCTCCCTGCCAATTCAATCTTGTCCAACTAAATTCTTGTTCCTTCTCTTCCCATAGCTCTGGTTTTTACAGCTAAGCCAGATCAGGACAATTGTAGATTCCAGAGGAGAGGGTTGGGGAAGAGAAGAGAGAAAGGAAGAGGGAGGGAGGAGAAGAGGAAGGAAAAGAAAGAAGAGGCACTGTAGGAGTCACTTAATTAACAGAGACAACTTTGCTACAAAACAAAATCCAATACAAAAAACGTGAAGTCTTCAATGCAAGCCATCAAGATTGGTCTACTGGTTAAAAGAAGCTGGAGGGACAGATTAGGTGGAAAGTTTTCAGAGCCCTTTTAGTTTTCTCATTATTAGAAATTTACATGGGGATGCCTGGAGTGCCCCAGTGAAGATGACATCCAAACTCAGAAGGGGCCCTCTCTTTCCCTTCCTAGCTAATGCCACACTTGGTTCTGTCCTTGCCACTACCTCAGTCTCCACAATACTAGGTATACCAACAGGATGTCATTAACACCCCCATTTCTGCACAACACAATATTCATGTATACAGGCGGAGCAGTTTCATCTCCATATTGTCTATTATTACAGCCCCTCTGGGTTGATCCTGGGCTCTCTATGCCTTTTATATTTCTTTGCAGACAATCTCATCATGCCAACGGCTTCCCCAGCCACTTATCTGCCCCATGATTCACTTATATATCCAGGACAAGACCCTTCTCTCATAAATCCCAGAGCATTTTATGTAACCATCCATTGGCAATTCATTCAAAGGTTTCAAAATGTCCCCAACTTAAACCCATAAGCTTTCCATACTACTGCTAACTGAAAGCTCACCCCTGAGATCCTCTTCAAATCTGGTTCCTTCCAGTGTTGCCCACCTGAGCAAATGGCATCTTCCATCTGCTATCTGTCCAAATGTCCATCCATCATCTTTCTGCAAATTGGAAGTCTGAGTCATCTCTGCCTCCTCTGTCTTACTCCATATCCTATCCATCTTTCTCTTGAATCTATAACATAACTTTTCTCCAGCCACAGCACTATTGTTTCTCACCTGGGCTACCCAGGATCTCTTAACTAGTGTTCTTTTCTGATCCATTTTCTATTCCTCTGACCAAAAATTTTCATTGCAAATTTAATTAACAACCCACTCTCCTACCCCCAAAAAATCCCTTAATGTGGTCTCCCTTGTAATTATAATAAAAATTAAAATCCTTAATGTGTCTTAAACAGCTCTGTGGTCTGGATTCTCCTTTTCTCTTTCCTTCCTTTGCCTAACTTCCACCTGCAATCCCTCCAAGCTCTAGCTAACCTGGTTTCTGTCCATTTCCTCAGATGTAAGGGGCTCCCTCATGTGACAGGTTCTTATCCTTTTTTTTTCTTTTTCTTTAATGTACCAGTGATTGAGGTGGTCAATCACTGAGCCACATCCCCAGCTCTTCTGATTTTTTTTTTTTAAATTTTGAGACAGGGTCTGGCTAAGTGGCTTAGGGCCTCACTAAGTTGCTAGGTATAAGGCTGGCTTTGAACTTGTGAACCTCCTGCCTCAGCCTACCAAACTGCTGGGATTACTTTATCCTCTTTTTTTTTTTTTTTTTTTTTTTTTTTAATTTTTTATTGTGGGTTGTTCAAAACATTACAAATTTCTTGACATATCATATTCCACACTTTGATTCTAGTGGGTTATGAACTCCCACCTTCACCCCATACACAGATTGCAGATTCACATCAGTTACACATCCATTGATTTACAAATTGCCATACTAGTGTCTGTTGTGCTCCGCTGCCTTTCCCATCATCCACCCTCCCCCCTCCCCACCTCTCCCCTCCCCTCCCCTCCTCTCTCTCTACCCCCTCCACTGTATAACCCTGAGGGTCTCCTTCCATTACCGTGCAATTTACCTTCTCTCTCCCTTTCCGTCCCACCTCTCATCCCTGTTAAATGTTAATCTTCTTCTCCTGTTCTTCGTCCCTACTCTGTTCTTAGTTACTTTCCTTATATCAAAGAAGACATTTGGCATTTGTTTTTTAGGGATTGGCTAGCTTCACTTAGCATAATCTGCTCTAATGCCATCCATTTCCCTGTAAATTCTATGATTTTGTCATTTTTTAATGCAGAGTAATACTCCATTGTGTATAAATGCCACATTTTTTTTATCCATTCGTCTATTGAAGGGCATCTAGGTTGGTTCCACAGTCTTGCTATTGTGAACTGTGCTGCTATGAACATCGATGTAGCAGTGTCCCTGTAGCATGCTCTTTTTAGGTCTTTAGGGAATAGACCAAGAAGGGGAATAGCTGGGTCAAATGGTGGCTCCATTCCCAGCTTTCCAAGAAATCTCCATACTGCTTTCCAAATTGGCTGCACCAATCTGCAGTCCCACCAGCAATGTACAAGTGTACCCTTTTCCCCACATCCTCGCCAGCACTTGTTGTTGTTTGACTTCATAATGGCTGCCAATCTTACTGGGGTGAGATGGTATCTTAGGGTGGTTTTGATTTGCATTTCTCTGACAGCTAGAGATGTTGAGCATTTTTTCATGTACTTGTTGATTGACTGTATGTCCTCCTCTGTGAAGTGTCTGTTCAGGTCCTTGGCCCATTTGTTGATTGGGTTGTTTGTTCTCTTATTGTCTAATTTTTGGAGTTCTTTGTATACTCTGGATATTAGGGCTCTATCTGAAGTGTGAGGAGTAAAGATTTGTTCCCAGGATGTAGGCTCCCTATTTACCTCTCTTATTGTTTCTTTTGCTGAGAAAAAACTTCTTAGTTTGAGTAAGTCCCATTTGTTGATTCTAGTTATTAACTTTTGTGCTATGGGTGTCCTATTGAGGAATTTGGAGCCCGACCCCACCGACTGTAGATCGTAGCCAACTTTTTCTTCTATCAGACGGCGCGTCTCTGATTTGATATCAAGTTCCTTGATCCATTTTGAATTCACTTTTGTGCATGGCGAGAGAAAGGGATTCAGTTTCATTTTGTTGCATATGGATTTCCAGTTTTCCCAGCACCATTTGTTGAAGATGCTATCCTTCCTCCATTGCATGCTTTTAGCCCCTTTATCAAATATAAGATAGTTGTAGTTTTGTGGATTGGTTTCTGTGTCCTCTATTCTGTACCATTGGTCCACACGCCTGTTTTGGTACCAGTACCATGCTGTTTTTGTTACTATTGCTCTGTAGTATAGTTTGAAGTCTGGTATCGCTATACCGCCTGATTCACACTTCTTGCTTAGCATTGTTTTTGCTATTCTGGGTCTTTTATTTTTCCATATGAATTTCATGATTGCTTTCTCTATTTCTACAAGAAATGCCATTGGGATTTTGATTGGCATTGCATTAAACCTATAGAGAACTTTTGGTAATATCGCCATTTTGATGATGTTAGTTCTGCCTATCCATGAACAGGGTATATTTTTCCATCTTCTAAGATCTTCTTCTATTTCTCTCTTTAGGGTTCTGTAGTTTTCATTGTATAAGTCTTTCACCTCTTTTGTTAGGTTGATTCCCAAGTATTTTATTTTTTTTGGAGATATTTTGAATGGAGTGGTTGTCCTCATTTCCATTTCAGAGGATTTGTCGCTGATATACAGGAATGCCTTTGATTTATGCGTGTTGATTTTAAATCCTGCCACTTTGCTGAATTCGTTTATTAGCTCTAATAGTTTCTTTGTAGAGCCTTTTGGGTCTGCTAGATATAGAATCATATCATCTGCAAATAGTGATAATTTAATTTCTTCTTTTCCTATTTTTATGCCTTTAATTTCTTTCGTCTGTCTAATTGCTCTGGCCAGTGTTTCGAGAACTATGTTGAAGAGAAGTGGAGAGAGAGGGCATCCCTGTCTTGTTCCAGATTTTAGAGGGAATGCCTTCAGTTTTTCTCCATTCAGAATAATGCTAGCCTGAGGCTTAGCATAGATTGCTTTTACAATATTGAGGTATGTTCCTGTTATCCCTAGTTTTTCTAGAGTTTTGAACATAAAGGGATGCTGTACTTTGTCAAATGCTTTTTCCGCATCTATCGAGATGATCATATGGTTCTTATTTTTAAGTCTATTGATGTGGTGAATAACATTTATTGATTTCCGTATATTGAACCAGCCTTGCATCCCAGGGATGAATCCTACTTGATCATGGTGTACAATTTTTTTTATATGTTTTTGTATCCGATTCGCCAGAATTTTATTGAGGATTTTTGCATCTAGGTTCATTAGAGATATTGGTCTGTAGTTTTCTTTCTTTGAAGTGTCTTTGTCTGGTTTAGGTATCAGGGTGATGTTGGCCTCATAGAATGAATTTGGAAGTTCTCCCTCCTTTTCTATTTCCTGAAGTAGCTTGAAAAGTATTGGTATTAGTTCTTCTTTAAAGGTTTTGTAAAATTCTGCTGTATACCCATCGGGACCTGGGCTTTTCTTAGTTGGTAGTCTTTTGATGGTTTCTTCTATCTCCTCAATTGATATTGGTCTGTTTAGGTTTTCTATATCCTCCTGACTCAATCTGGGCAGATCATATGACTTAAGAAATTTATCTATGCCTTCACTATCTTCTAATTTATTGGAGTATAAGGATTCAAAATAGTTTTTGATTATCTTCTGTATTTCTGAAGTGTCTGTTGTGATATTGCCTTTTTCATCCCGTATGCTAGTAATTTGAGTTCTCTCTCTTCTTCTCTTCACTAGCATCGCTAAGGGTCTGTCGATTTTGTTTATTTTTTCAAAGAACCAACTTTTAGTTTTGTCAATTTTTTCAATTGTTTCTTTTGTTTCGATTTCATTAATTTCAGCTCTGATTTTAATTATTTCTTGCCTTCTACTTCTTTTGCTGTTGTTTTGCTCTTCTTTTTCAAGGATTTTGAGATGAAGTATGAGATCATTTATTTGTTGGTTTTTTCTTTTTTTAAGGAATGAACTCCAAGCAATGAATTTTCCTCTTAGAACTGCTTTCAATGTGTCCCATAGATTCCGATATGTTGTGTCTGTGTTTTCATTTATCTCTAAGAATTTTTTAATTTCCTCCTTGATGTCTTCTATAACCCATTGATCATTCAGTAACCTATTGTTCATTCTCCAATTGATGTATGCTTTTTCCTTCCTTCTTTTATCGTTGATTTTCAGTTTCATTCCATTATGATCAGATAAGATGCATGGTAATATCTCTACTCCTTTATATTGTCTAAGAGTTGCCCTGTGACATAATATATGATCTATTTTTGAGAAGGATCCATGTGCTGCTGAGAAAAAAGTGTAACTGCTTGATGTTGGGTGGTATACTCTATATATGTCAATTAGGTCTAGGTTATTAATAGTGTTATTGAGTTCTATAGTTTCCTTATTCAACTTTTGTTTGGAAGATCTGTCCAGTGGCGAGAGAGGTGTGTTGAAGTCTCCCATGATTATGGTGTGGTGGTCTATTAGACTCTTGAACTTGAGAAGAGTTTGTTTGACGAACATAGCTGCACCATTGTTTGGGGCATAAATATTTATGATTGTTATGTCTTGTTGGTGTATGGTTCCCTTAAGCAGTATGTAGTGTCCCTCTTTATCTCTTTTGATTAACTTTGGCTTGAAATCTATTTTATTTGATATGAGTATGGACACGCCTGCTTGTTTCCGAAGTCCATATGAGTGATATGATTTTTCCCAACCTTTCACCTTCAGCCTATGTATGTCTTTTCCTATCAAATGCGTCTCCTGTAGGCAGCATATTGTTGGGTCTTGTTTTGTGATCCATTCTACTAGCCTGTGTCTCTTAATTGGTGAGTTTAAGCCATTAACATTTAGGGTTATTATTGAGATATGGGTTGTTCTTCCAGCCATATTTGTTTATTTCTGTTACTAAACATTGTTTGTTTTCCTCTTTGATTGTTCCCCCCCCCTTTACTGTCCTACCTCCCACTGTTGGTTTTCATTGTTATTTTCCATTTCCTCTTCCTGTAATACTTTGGCTAGGATGTTTTGAAGAGATGGTTTTCTAGCTGCGAATTCTTTAAACTTTTGTTTATCGTGGAAGGTTTTAATTTCATTCTCCATCCTGAAGCTTAATTTCGCCGGATACACAATTCTTGGTTGGAACCCATTATCTTTCAGTGTTTGAAATATGTTATTCCAGGATCTTCTAGCTTTCAGAGTCTGTGTTGAAAGATCAGCTGTTATCCTGATTGGCTTGCCCCTAAATGTAATCTGCTTCCTTTCTCTTGTAGCTTTTAAAATTCTCTCCTTATTCTGTATGTTGGGCATCTTCATTATAATGTGTCTAGGTGTGGATCTCTTATGATTTTGCACATTCGGCGTCCTGTAGGCTTCTAGGATTTGGGATTCTGTCTCATTCTTCAAGTCTGGGAAGTTTTCTTGTATTATTTCATTGAATAGACTGCTCATTCCTTTGGTTTGGAGCTCTGTACCTTCCTGTATCCCAATGACTCTTAAGTTTGGTCTCTTAATGTTATCCCATATTTCTTGGATGTTCTGCTCATGGTTTCTTAACAGTCTTGCTGAGCTGTCTATGTTCTTTTCCAGTTGAAATACTTTGTCTTCATTGTCTGATGTTCTATCTTCTAAGTGTTCTACTCTGTTGGTAGTATTCTCCATTGAGTTTTTAAGTTGGTTTATTGCTTCCTGCATTTCTAGGATTTCTGATTGCTTGTTTTTTATAACCTCTATCTCCCTGTATAGTTGATCCTTTGCTTCCTGGATTTGTTTGCGTAATTCGTTGTCGAAGTGATCTTTCATTGTCTGATTTTGCTGTTTAATGTCTTCCTTGATACTCCAGATCATCTGAAGCATGTATATCCTGAATTCTTTATCTGACATTCCATCTGCTGCAGCTGTTACCTCTTCTAAAGTTGCGTTGACCTGCATTGCTTGTGGTCCTTTCTTTCCTTGTCTTTTCATACTGCTTGCGTATCTTTCCTGCAGGTGCGGGCGGCGGCTCTGCTCTCTCCTTATTCCAATTGGGGTGTCGTGGCTACCACGCCGGCAGGTCACTGGGCCTGTTCTGGGAGCTGGTGGCGGCTCTGTTCTGCCCCTACTCCAATTGGGGTGACGTGTCTGTCGTACCAGCAGGCCACTGGGCCTGTCCTGCTGGTCGGTCGCAGATCTGCCCACCTTTCGGGCACGAGTGGAGGCTCTGCTTTGCCCCTACTCCAATTGGGGTGTCGTGACTACCCCGCCTGCAGGATGCTGGGTCTGTTCCTGGCAAGGGAGGCGACTCTGCTCTGTCACTACTCCAATTAGGGTGGTGTTTGTACCCCGCCGGCAGGCTCCTGGGCCTGATCCGCCGGTCTGTTGTAGGTCTGCCTACCTTGAAGGCGCGGGCGGCGGATCTGCCCTGCCCCTCCTACCACGCCTGCGGACCCCTGGGCCTGATCTGCAGGTTGATCACTGGTCTGCTCACCCTGCGGGCACGGGTGGCGGTTCCGCTCCACCCCCACTCCAATTGGGGTCACGTGACCACCACACCGGCAGGGCCTGATCCGGGCGTGGGATAAGGATCTGCTCTGCCCCTACTCGAGTTGGGGTGACGTGTGTACCACACTGGCACGCCACTGGGCCTGACCCGCCAGGCTGTCACAGGTCTGTTTACCTTGCAAGCGCGAAGGGCGGCTCTGCCCTGCCCCTCCTACCACGCCCATGTACTACTGGGTCGTGGGTCTGCCCACTTGGCAGGTGTGGGTGGCGGCTCCGCTCCGCCCCCTCTCCAATTGGGGTCACGTGGTCACCACGCTGGCGAGCCGCTGGGCCTGCTCCGGGGGCTGGCGGCGGCCCGGCTCCTTCCCTCTGGCTCGAGGACAAATTGAGGAGACTCGGGTGACTGAGCCTCACCCCCCTTACCAGGAGACCAACTGCTTATGTCACCGCTGGTATTGATGAAGATCTCTCCTCCACCGCTTTCTGCTGACATCAGATCTCTGCCATGTTGGTATCCTATGCGAATGGCAGCATTTCGTTCCCCTTGCCAGGCAACCCAAGCAATGGGTGAGTCCTGACCTGCCCTCAGCAGGACCCGGACCGAGACACAGTTTCCGCGGGCTCCTAGCCCCGGTCCAGGGAAGTTCCGGGAGCCGGAACTCGGCCGCTCCGTGCTCGGTGTAAGCTCCTATAAGTGTAGGCTCCAAGAAGCAGCCCCCGCGGGCTCAGTTCCGGGAGCCGGAATTCGGCCGCTTAGTGTTTGGTGTATGCTCTGATAGTAGCAGGGTCCAAGAAGCAGCCTCCGCGGGCTCCGCAGCCCTGAGCCAGGGCGGTTCCGGGACGGTTCCGGGAGCCGGAACTCGGCCGCTCTGTGCTCGGTGTAAGCTCCTATAAGTGTAAGCTCCAAGAAGCAGTCCCCGCGGGCTCAGTTCCGGGAGCTGGAATTCGGCTTCTTGGTGTTTCGTGTTTGCTCTGATATTAGCAGGGTCCAAGAAGCAGCCTCCGCAGGCTCCGCAGCCCGGAGCCAGGGCGGTTCCGGGACGGTTCCGGGAGCCGGGACTCGGCCGCCCCGCGCTCCGTGTTCACTCCGATAAGATCAGATTTTAAGAAGCCCCCAGGCGCTGAACCCTAGCAATCTGTCTGCAAGCCGCAGGCGAATTGCAGCCTGAAATTACCTGTTCTATGGCTGAATGAGCTGCGGTCAGTCAAAAACAGGTGTGGTGACGTCAGTTTACCAACATGGTGGCTGCTGGCCTCCTCTGTGGTCTGACCGGTGTGGAGAACCGAGATGGACCGCTTCCTTCCCCGTCTCGAACCCAGAATTCAGCCCTGAGTGCGGTGCTTGCGCGGCTGGCAGAAACTGCAGCGCTGTAACCCTGCGTCTCTATCCCAGCGCGCGTTGCAGACTCTAGCCTCGGGGCGATTTGCTGAATAAGCAGTTTTACCCTCCGTGCGACAAACCTCTCCACTTTATCCTCTTAATTCAGTTGTCTTCCATGTCACATCTTCAGGGTCACCTTTCCTTACCTCCTGAATTAAATGGTCCCCTACAGTTTAAGTTCTCAAAATCCCATGTGCCTCTTTTGTGCCCTTAACTTCAGTTTCATTTAATTGTGCAATCATATGGGATCATTTACTTCATCCTACTAATTCTCCTAATCCCCAAGTTCATGAGGCTAGGGACTCTGTCAGCTGTTTGTAGTGTGGTCACCCCAGTGTCCCCACACCCTACAACTTTCCTGTTCATTCCCTTTGCTTTGCTAACACTGGCCTCCTTGCCATCCTGACCACATTCCTCTGCCTCAAAGCTTGTGTCTGGAATGGCCACTTGCTCCCCTGCTTCTAGTCCTGGGGGGCATTGTGTCCCCTTCCTCAGGGAGATCCTCCTAGACCACAACAGGAGAATTGCAACTCACACCTCAGATCATCTCCCTCCCCTGCTTTACTTTTGCTGTTGCATGAGTCACTTTGCGATATTCATATTTTACCATGCACTTAGTGATTACTTTTCTGTCCCCTCTGCAAGAAAGTTAAGCACTATACCCACAAAGTAGTCTGCCACTATACCCACAAAGTAGTCTGCTATTTTGTTCCCTGCTCTGTCTCTGACACGTAGGATTGTGTCTGGTCTGAAATAGGCACTCAATAAATATCAGTGGAAAGAATGACTTCATTTTGGCACAGCGCCTGATACATGGCAGATCAATATGCATCTGTTGAATAAATGACAGTAAAGAGGAGCCTGGACTCTGCCTAGGACGCTCCTGCAGATTCTGGCTCATTCTTTTCAACAGTCAGCCCTCCAGAACTCAGAGCCAGCTGCAGGGAGGCTGCCTCATTAGCTGAAGATTTGGTGTATGCCTTCAACTTGGAGTTAATTATAGCTAGGAACTGTGGAGAGTAATAGGGGCTGTGTCTGTGTGTGTGGTGGTTACGGCAGACAGAGTGTTAGTTTCTATTGGGAAAGGGCTAGCTCAGCAAATCTACAGTGTAAATAACGGAAAAGTTTAACTTACTTAGGAGCAAAAGCCGATAAACAGATTTTAAGTGCCATTAACGCCATTTTATATGTGAACACTGCTGGAATGCTGGAATGCTGGCACGATGAACGAGATCATTACAAACATGTTTTAATGTTATTTGAAAAGCACTAACAAGCATCTTTTTTTTAAATTTATTTTTTTAATTGGTTGTTCAAAACATTACAAAGCTCATGACATATCATCTTCCATACATTTGATTCAAGTGGGTTATGAACTCCCATTTTTTACCCCAAATACAAGTTGCAGAATCACATCGGTTACACATCCACATTTTTACATAATACCATATTAGTGACTGTTGTATTCTGCTACCTTTCCTATCCCCTACTATCCCCCCTCCCCTTCCCTCTCATCTTCCCTCTCTACCCCATCTGCTGTTGTTTAATTCTCTCCCTTGTTTTTTTTTTCCCCTTTCCCCTCACAAACTCTTATATGTAATTTTGTGTAACAATGAGGGTCTCCTTCCATTTCCATAGTTTCCCTTCTCTCTCCCTTTCTCTACCCCCACTCGTCTCTGTTTAATGTTAATCTTTTCCTCATGCTCTTCTTCCCTGTTCTTATCTTAGTTGCTCTCTTTATATCAAAGAAGACATTTGGCATTTGTTTTTTAAGGATTGGCTAGCTTCACTTAGCATAATCTGCTCTAGTGCCATCCATTTCCCTGCAAAATCCATGATTTTGTCATTTTTTAGTGCTGCGTAATACTCCATTGTGTATAAATGCCACAGTTTTTTAATCCATTCATCTATTGAAGGGCATCTGGGTTGATTCCAAAGTCTAGCTATTGTGAATTGTGCTGCCATGATCATTGATGTGGCAGTATCCCTATAGTATGCTCTTTTAAGGTCCTCAGGGAATAGACCGAGAAGGGCGATAGCTGGGTCAAATGGTGGTTCCATTCCCAGCTTTCCCAGGAATCTCCATACTGCTTTCCATATTGGCCGCACCAGTTTGCAGTTCCACCAGCAATGTACAAGTGTACCCTTTTCCCCACATCCTCGCCAGCACTTATTGTTGCTTGACTTCATAATGGCTGCCAATCTTACTGGAGTGAGATGGTATCTTAGGGTGGTTTTGATTTGCATTTCTCTGACTGCTAGAGATGGTGAGCATTTTTGCATGTACTTATTGATAGATTGTATGTCCTCCTCTGAGAAGTGTCTGTTCAGGTCCTTCGCCCATTTGTTGATAGGGTTGTTTGTTATCTTGTTGTTTAATTTTTTGAGTTCTTTGTATATTCTGGATATTAGGGCTCTATCTGAAGTGTGAGGAGTAAAGATTTGTTCCCAGGGTGTAGGTTCCCTATTTACCTCTCTTATTGTTTCTCTTGCTGAGAAAAAACTTTTTAGTTTGAGTAAGTCCCATTTGTTGATTCTAGTTATTAACTTTTGTGCTATGGGCGTCCTATTAAGGAATTTGGAGCCCGACCCCACAATGTGTAGATCGGAGCCAACTTTTTCTTCTATCAGGTGCAGAGTCTCTGATTTGATATCTAGGTCCTTGATCCATTTTGAATTTACTTTTGTGCATGGCGAGAGAAAGGGGTTCAGTTTCATTTTGTTGCATATGGATTTCCAGTTTTCCCAGCGCCATTTGTGGAAGATGCTATCCTTTCTCCATTGCATGCTTTTAGCGCCTTTATCAAATATAAGAAAGTTGTAATTTTGTGGATTGGTCTCTGTGTCCTCTATTCTGTACCATTGATCCACCTGCCTGTTTTGGTACCAGTACCATGTTGTTTTTGTTACTATTGCTCTGTAGTACAGTTTGAAATCTGTTATCGCTACACCTCCCGATTCACACTTCCTGCTTAGAATTGCTTTTGCTATTCTGGGTCTTTTGTTTTTCCATATGAATTTCATGATAGCTTTATCTATTTCTACCAGAAATGCCGTTGGGTTTTTGATTGGCATTGCGTTGAACCTGTAGAGAACTTTGGGTAATATCGCCATTTTGATGATATTGGTTCTGCCTATCCATGAACAGGGTACATTTTTCCATCTTCTAAGATCTTCTTCTATCTCTCTCTTTAGGGTTCTGTAGTTTTCATTGTATAAATCTTTCACCTCTTTTGCTAGGTTGATTCCCAAGTATTTTTTTTTTTTTGAGGATATTGTGAATGGGGTGGTTTTCCTCATTTCCATTTCAGAAGTTTTGTTACTGATATACAGGAATGCCTTTGATTTATGCGTGTTGATTTTATATCCTGCCACTTTGCTGAATTCATTTATTAGTTCTAGTAGTTTCTTTGTAGACCCTTTTGGGTCTTCTAAGTATAGGATCATATCGTCCGCAAATAGTGATATTTTAAGTTCTTCTTTTCCTATTTTTATGCCTTTAATTTCTTTTGTCTCTCTAATTGCTCTGGCTAGTATTTCAAGGACTAAATTAAATAGAAGTGGTGAGAGAGGGCATCCCTGTCTTGTTCCAGATTTTAGAGGGAATGCCTTCAGTTTTTCTCCATTTAGAATGATGCTAGCCTGAGGCTTAGCATATATAGCTTTTACAATGTTGAGGTAAGTTCCTGTTATCCCCAGTTTTTCTAGTGTTTTGAACATAAAAGGATGCTGTACTTTGTCGAATGCTTTTTCTGCATCTATCGAGACAATCATATGGTTCTTATCTTTAAGTCCATTGATGTGGTGAATAATATTTATTGATTTCCGTATATTGAACCAACCTTGCATTCCAGGGATGAATCCTACTTGATCATGGTGCACAATTTTTTTGATATGCTTTTGTATTCGATTCGCCAGGATTTTATTGAGAATTTTTGCATCTATGTTCATTAGAGATATTGGTCTGTAGTTTTCTTTCTTTGAAGTGTCTTTGTCTGGTTTCAGGATCAGGGTGATGTTGGCCTCATAGAATGAATTTGGAAGAGCTCCTTCTTTTTCTATTTCTTGAAATAGCTTGAAAAGTATTGGTATTAATTCTTCTTTGAAGGTTTTGTAAAACTCCGCTGTATACCCATCTGGTCCAGGGCTTTTTTTGGTTGGTAGTCTTTTGATGGCTTCTTCTATTTCTTCCTTTGTTATTGGTCTGTTTAAATTGTGTGTGTCTTCCTGACTCAATCTGGGCAGCTCATATGACTTAAGAAATTTATCGATGTCTTCACTGTCTTCTATTTTATTAGAATATAGGGTTTCAAAATACTTTCTTATTATCTTCTGTATTTCTGTAGTGTCTGTTGTGATATTGCCTTTTTCATCCCGTATGTTAGTGATTTGAGTTTTCTCTCTTCTTCTCTTCGTTAGCATGGCTAAGGGTCTGTCGATCTTATTTATTTTTTCCAAAGAACCAACTTTTAGTTTTATCAATTTTTTCAATGGTTTTTTTGTTTCAATTTCGTTGATTTCCACTCTGATTTTAATTATTTCTTGTCTTCTGCTATATTTGCTGTTGTTTTGCTCTTCCTTTTCTAGGGTTTTGAGATGTAGTGTGAGTTCGTTTATTTGTTGGTTTTTTCTTTTTTTGAGGAATGAACTCCAGGAAATGAATTTCCCTCTTAAAACTGCTTTCATTGTGTCCCATAGATTCCGCTATGTTGTGTCTGAATTGTCATTTATCTCTAAGAATTTTTTGATTTCCTCCTTTATGTCTTCTGTAACCCATTGATCATTCAGTAACATATTGTTTATTTTCCATGTGATGCAGGATTTTTCCTTCCTTCTTTTTTTATTGATTTCCAGTTTCATTCCATTATGATCAGATATGGTGCATGGTATTATCTCCACTCCTTTATATTTACTAAGAGTTGCCCTATGGCATAATATATGATCTATCTTTGAGTACAATCCATGTGCTGCTGAGAAGAACGTGTATCCACTTGATGATGGTTGATATATTCTATATATGTCGGTTAAGTCTAGGTTATTGATTGTGTCATTGAGTTCTATAGTTTCTTTATTCAGCTTTTGTCTGGAGG
This sequence comes from Marmota monax, assembly GCF_021218885.2. Classification (NCBI taxonomy): domain Eukaryota; kingdom Metazoa; phylum Chordata; class Mammalia; order Rodentia; family Sciuridae; genus Marmota; species Marmota monax. The sequence continues at coordinate 6,727,782 of NW_026694286.1, read as the reverse complement.
ATCTGTCTAATGGCGAGAGCAGTGTGTTGAAGTCACCCATAATTATTGTGTTGTGGTCAATTTGACTCTTGAACTTGAGGAGAGTTTGTTTTATGAACGTTGCTGCACCATTATTTGGTGCATATAAATTGATAATTGTTATGTCTTGTTGGTGAATAGTTCCTTTCAACAGGATATAGTGTCCTTCTTTATCCCTTTTGATTAACTTAGGTTTGAAGTTGATTTTATTCGATATGAGTATGGCCACTCCTGCTTGCTTCCGAGGGCCATGTGAGTGGTATGATTTTTCCCAACCTTTCACCTTCAGCCTGTGTATGTCTTTTCCTATCATATGAGTCTCCTGAAGGCAGCATATTGTTGGATTTGTTTTTTTGATCCAGGTTACCAGCCTGTGTCTCTTGATTGGTGAGTTTACTCCATTAACATTTAAGGTTACAATTGAAATATGATTTGTACTTCCAGTCATGTTTATTTATTTATTTATTTTAGTTTGGCTAGTTTTTACTTTTTGGTTGTTTTCCTCCCCCTTTACTGAGATACCTCCCGCTGTTGGTTTTGGGCACTGTTTTTCCATTCCTCTTCTTGTAGAATTTTGCCCAAAATGCTTTGCAGTGCTGGTTTTCTGGCTGCGAAATCTTTTAGCTTTTGTTTATCGTGAAAGATTTTAATTTCATTGTCAAATCTGAAGCTTAATTTTGCTGGATACAGTATTCTTGGTTGGAATCCATTATTTTTCAGCGTTTGAAATACATTGTTCCAGGATCTTCTCGCTTTCAAAGTCTGTGATGAAAAATCAGCCGTTAACCTAATTGGTTTACCCCTGAATGTAATCTGCCTCCTTTCCCTCGTAGCTTTTAATATTCTCTCCTTGTTCTGTATGTTGGCTATCTTCATAATTATATGTCTTGGAGTTGGCCTATTACAGTTTTGGATGTTTGGGGTCCTGTAGGCTTCCAGGATTTGGCAATCCATTCCATCTTTCATCTCTGGGAAGTTTTCTAGGATTATTTCATTCAATAGGTTGTCCATTCCTTTGGCTTGAATCTCTGTGCCTTCTTCTATCCCAATGACTCTCAAATTTGGTTTTTTGATGAGATCCCATATCTCTTGGATAGATTGCTCGTGAGATTTAAGCATCTTTTCAGTATTGACTATATTCTTTTCAAGTTGATAAACTTTGTCTTCATTATCTGATGTTCTGACTTCTACTTGATCTAGTCTATTTGTAATATTCTCGTTAGCATTTTTAATCTGGTTTATGGTTTCTTGCATTTCTAAAATCACTGTTTGGTTTTTTTTTTAAGATCTCTATCTCCTGGTAAAGCTCGTTCTTTGCAGTTTGAATTTGTTTGTTTAGTTGGTTTTCAAAATATACTTTCAATTCTTGGATTTGCTGTCTCATGTCTTCTCTAAAATTCCGTTCCATCTGAGTTAGGTATGCCTTGATTTCTTTCCCTGTCCATGTTTCTGATGCTTCTAGGTCCTCCTGTAGATTTAAGTTGTCCTGCATTATCTGTACTCCTTTTTTCCCTGGTTTTTTCATGTTGTTCATGTTACTTTCCAGCTCTGTTTGACTGCTTTGTAACTGCTTTCTCCTATACATTTGTTTTGGCTTTGTTTATATCTGTTGTTTCTCCTTTGTGGTGGGAGATTATGCCTATAGATGTTGGGCTTTATTGTACTTTAGAGCTGATTCATTCAATTTATAAAGGGCTTCCGGATTTTGTATGCATATAGTGATTTGTTTTTTGTTCTTAGGACTTTATGTTGGGTGCTATGAAGGTATAAGGGTTAGTATGTCTTGGCTACTTTAGAAGATTGCTCTACTGAAGGGGGATGCTAACCGTCAATTGGATCAGGGTGTTGGTAGTCGCTAGGTATTTAGGAGCACTATAGACGGCCTCGAAACATTCACCTGTTTGCATTTAGACAGTTACACGAAATGGAGGACGTAATGCTTGGGATGAAAGTTGGGGGGAAGGGGAAGGAAGGTGCTCTTGAAAAGAAAGAAGGAGGGGGAGTTAGATAGCATAGAGGAGAATGGAAAGAACAATAAAACTTGGAAGGGGAGAGAAAGAGGGAAAAAGGGAGAGAAAAAATAAAATAAAATAAGAAATAAAATTAGGTCTTAGAGATCCATTTTCTTCTCTTCCCATAGGCAAAGCTGTGCCCTCCGGGCTGAGATTTGCCCTCAATGTGTCAACAGCAATCCCTGTAAGGTGGCTCCTGGGAGTCTCTCAATCCTGTTGGTCCAGAGCCGTTTCACTTCTACAGCCCCTCCTCCCCTTCCTCCTGCCAGCCAGCCAGGTCCTGTGCACCGGAGGAGGTTCTCCAAGGATTTGGTTACACTTTCAGCCCCTCTGGGTGCTCTATTTCCCTAATGACTGAGCACTCTCTCTGTCATTCATCTAAGCCCCAGTGCTGTGGAGCTGTGTTCTGGGAGTCAATAGTTTAATTTTTCTGGACCCCTTTGGTGGGCACACCTTCGGAGTCTGGCGGCTAAGACCATTGGTGTCGCCACTGGTGGTAATGGGAGTTGGGGGTCGAGGATCCCATCTGCTTCCCTCAGCCCCTACAATCACGACCACTCCGCTGGCAGTAGGAGGAGTTGGGGGTCTGGAGTGTCCTCTGTTTCCCTCCGCCCTTACTGTCAAGCTCTCTCAGTTGGAGGTTGGGGGAGTTGGGGGTGGGGAGTCTTCTCTGCTTCCCTCCGCCCCTACAGTCACGCCCACGTCACTGGCAGTATTGGGAGTTGGGGGTTGAGAGTCCTTTGGCCCTTACAGTCACGCCCACGGAGAGATTTTGAAGTTTCCCGGTTGTTTGTATCTGATGCGGGTGGGAGTCACACACCTGCTAAAGTAGATTCTGCTGGGAAGGAATCTCTTTGGCCGAACTTTGGTGACTTCCCCTCTCTGCAATGGCGGCCCCTGCCTCCTTGCTGGAGTGTCCGAAGGGAGGGGTGGAACTGGCTTGTCTCTGGTCTGACCCAATCTCTGGTTTTAGTTCCCAGTTCGCTATTTCATAAAGGCTTGGTTAGATTTCCTTCACGTCGTCTCAGGGGGGGAGCCGTTTGCCGGGTGGGCGGGGCCGTTCGCAGTGGGGGCGGGGCCGTTAGCAGAGCTGGGAGGGCACAGGCCGTCTGCCGGGCGGGGACCCTTCTCGCTGCGCAGGGCCGCTGGGGGCCGCCTGCAGGGCCTGGGGCGCTGGCGAGGCGCCAGCAGAGCCCGGAGGGCTGGGGGCCGTTTGCCGGGTGGGCGGGGCCGTTTGCAGAGCCAGGCGGGCAGGGGGCCGTAGAGCCGAGTCTGAGCTGGCCGGGGGCGGGGCCGCCAACAGAGCCAGGAGGGGGGGGGGGGCGTTTGCCGGGTGGGCGGGGTGGTTCGCAGAGCCAGGAGGGCGCAGGCCGTTTGCCAGGCCAGGCGGGGACCCTTCTCGCCGCGCCGGCCGCCGGGGGCCGCTTGTAGAACCCGGTAGGCAGTGGCCTCGTGTCTAAGAGCCGGGTGGGCGGGGTGGCCGATCACAGAGCGAGTGGGGCCGCCAGGAGAGCCAGGATGGCGGGGGCCGTCTGCCGGGCCAGGCGGGGACCCTTCTCACTGCCCCGGGCCGCCGGGGGCCGCTTGCAGAGCCGGTTGGGTGGTGGCTGCGGGATTGGACCTCTGCGCCCGCGTGGCCGGCCAAGATTGTCTGGGGCCAACTGTCACCTCTAATATAACTTACTACTTCCTGCCAGGTCTCCTTTCAGTGGAATTTTGCTAGAAGTTCCTCAGTAGGTAGAATGTAGCTGTTTTAATGGGTGTTTCTGATCCGGTTAATGTGGAGATACTGAAAGTGCTGCTTCCTTGCCGGCCGCCATGTTGGATCACTAACAAGCATCTTGAAGATAGGTTGATGGAATCCCCAATTCCTCACAGGAGGTAGTGGTGCTGTCCCCAGGGCCTTGACTCTGTGAGGCAGATGTCCCAGAGAATGACACTGACCTTTGTACAATTACATATATGTTTAGGGAAAGGGAGATGATAATACTAACCTCTAAGCCTATAAAGAAACAGCCATTAAGCATCTATGGGCATATACATAAGCATGGTTAGGGAAGTATCCTTGTTTTCTTTCATTCCTTAAATATTCCTTGTACAACTTTAAGAATAGCCAAGATTTACTGTCACTGCTGTAAAGTGTGACAGACAGACAGCCTAAGTGAAGCAGTTGCCAAATGCTGATGATAAAAGAGTGGCACAAAGCAATGAAGGAAATGTGGGCTGGAATGGGTGTCCTCCCTACTGACCCACCGCTCAGATCTCAGGGTCTGACCCAGACACAGGCCGGTGGCTGGTGCCTGAGTAGTTGTGCTACTGAAGCCTAAGGTAGTGGTTTTCCTTCATCCCCTACCTGGTATCAAATTCACCCCGATTCGCTGGAGTGGATTAACAGTTCTGTCTGAGGATTTGGACCCTCTATTTTAGAAGCATTAATAACTTTAGCAGGTGGTCTAAATGATTGCTATCTTAGGAGATATGACAGGATGAAGCCTTACAGAGAATTACATAAATAACCAGTGTACGTATGTACATATACATATATATTCATAGAAAACTTATGTAAATAAGCAATTTTCAATAACATACAGTTCTAGCGGGGTTTTAGGAAATGTAAAAAAGAATTAGATGAAGAGAGAGCACAGGAGCACAGGGAAAGGTTTCGAGGTGCTACAGAAGTTGAGAATGAAGAAGACTGAATTATAAAGGCAGGAGCAAAGAAGTCTCTTCTTGTCATTGCCCCCAGACACCTACAAAAACAATGCAGACACTGAGAAAATACAGAAACACAAAGAAAATGCAGGGGGTGGGGAAGGTGGGATGGAGGGGAGACGGAAGCTAGAAAATGCAGTCCCCAAAATTAAGGTAAAAGGCCACATCCAATGCAAACCACTCAGACATGCAAGCCAGAGCCAAGCCTGGGAAAAGCTGGGTCACTGTCCACAGTGGGGCTAACAACTACGGAGCAAGATGGCACTAGTAATTACATACTAACTATTCATTGGGAACCTGAGACTTCAAAATGCTGATTTTCATTTTAAATGACCAGTTACTTAATCTGCTTAGCAGAAGGACGAATAGTGAAGACATGATTGTTTTTTTTTTCAGGTGACAACAATCAATGTTATCTTCATATGACATTTCAGTTCATTTCTATAAAAGGTGATGGTTCTCAGGAAATTAAGATATTACTAAGGATAATGACTTACCCAAGGCCAACAGGATAGCAGGTGATAGGAGAAGGACTCCACACTGTACTTTTCAACTCCATATTATACTCTTTTCTTTTGCCCAAGAGGTCTTTCCTGACTGCCTCCTCCTCCCTCATTCACCCTTGTCCTACCCAGTCCCCAACAGTATCACCACAACACAGCTTCCAGTTATTTGGGGATCTCAGATCGATTATTCCATGCATGTCTTGGCCTGGTGTGGGCCACAGACTATAAATTCATGGGGGCAGCAGGTAGATTTAAATGTGTTCTATCTCTGCCTATACTGTCCTGTGGGCCAAAGCCCACTGCCTGACTTTGCAATTAAGGTTTATAGGTCACAGGTCCATTGTGTTCAGTCCTATCTGGCTGCTTTTGCACTAGCTAAGCATCTGCACCAAGACTAACTGCTCTGTTGCAATGGTCCAAAATTCAGGTTAAAACTTAATCTCCAGCAGAGATTAAAAAAAAACAACTTAATCTCCAACAGAACAGTATTAAGAGGTGGGACCTGTAGGAAGTAATTAGACCATGAAGGTTCTATCTCCATCAATAGGATTAGTGTACAAAGCTGGAGGAACTAGTTAGGCCCTTTTATGCTTCTACTCTTCCATCATGGAATGACACAGAATGTATCTCCTCTGCTGGAGGACATCACAACAAGTGACAACTATGAAGCAGAAAGTAGCCCTCACCAGATACCTATCCTGCTAGCACCTTGATCTTGAGCTTGGAATTTCCAGTCTTTAAAACCATAAGAAGTATGTTTTTATTATTTACAAATTACCCAGTGTGTGATATTTTGTTATATCAGAGGAATTGAACTAAATTACCTGTAAAGGCTAAAATATTCACTATTGGACCATTTATAAGAAAACATTTGCCACACCCTCTACCAGATTATAATTGCCAGGAGGGCAGTACTCATTTATTTTTCATCACCTGTTTATAGTGATATCTAGCAAATAGAAAATGATCAATAAAACTTACTGAAAGAAGGAATGGGTTCACACACTCTTTGTGCATCTGTGAGGAGAACTAAGCAGAGGAGTGAGTAGGATATTTCTGTGACAAACAGGTGCACATCAGATATACAGAGGGTCAAGTCAAGACAAGGTGGGCAGCACCTCCAGGTGGCGGGGAGAGAGGATGCTGAGTAAGAACCCGTAGGAGGACCACACTTGGAATGGAGTCTGAAGCTTGGAAACTTTTTACAGAAGGAGACAGTTGGTATAGGACCATGGTCAGGCTGGCCTCGAGGGGCCATGCCTCTTCCCAAGTCTATAAAAACAAACTTTCCTAATAAATTTAACTAGACCTTCATTGTTTCATATCACAAAAGAACAACTACCTACGTACTATATCACAGACAAGTGACTTCCCTTCTCCACACATCAACTTGAAAGTAAGGACTTCACTGAGTTACATGAAACTATTTTATATTTGTGCAGCATTTGTGGTTTTTATTTTTATTTATTTATTTATTTTTTTCATTTGTGGTTTTTAAATATCTTCATGAAAAAGTCAGTATACGTTTGTATAATAATAGGCTGGGAAGTAGGTGGGGCCACGTGTGACTTCTTTTGCCTTCCTGCCACCCTGGATCAGGATGCTGCCCAGTCCCTCCAGCTGGGCATCCTGCTTTCCCAGGCAGGACACAGGCAGGGCAGCCCTGCTGGCTACTGTTCTTCCTTACATCTGGCCCATTCCTAAAAAGTCCTCTGACAGCCTGTCTCTTTGTGCCCACTCAAAGCCAGGTGACAATGAGTAAAAATAGGTTAATAATGAATGAATTGTGCCCACTGTCCTCCTTAGATGTCAGACATGAAGGCATCATACAGAACTTGTGCAGAAGGCAAAGGCAGCTCTGGAGTCTCTTGACAGAGAGCCTCAAGGGTCGGCCTCAAGGACAGAGGACTTACCTTGAAACCTCTTTTAAGTACAGCTTTTGGTTCTTTTAATTTATTAGGATTGGAGTGACATGGAGAGTTGAAGGATGGGAAAGGAGGGCCAAAGTCTCCTTCAGCTGCCTGTCACTGAGACTGGCCTGTGAAGAATGGGATGCTAAAGGCTAAACTATGCCAACGGGACCAACCTTCAAAGGGCACATCAGGTAGGAGAGACAGCAGCTCCCATGTTGGAGTCCTGCCTCCACATCTTATTAACTGTGTCATCCTTAATTTTGTCATTTATAAAATAGACAAAAGAATATTACCTATTTCATAATGTTGCATATGAGAGTAAATTAGTTAATGCATGCAAAGGACACAGACCAGTCACTAGAAGAAATAAATGATCCATGAACACTAAATTTATAAGGTTGAAATCCTTCATCTGAAATGCATGGGACCAGAAGTGATTTAGGTGTTGTTTTTTTTAAATTTTGGAATATTTCATACATATAATGAAATATCTTGGGAATGGGACCCAAGTCTAAATCTAAACATGACATATTTAAGTTTCATATATACCTTATATGCACAGACCAAAGGGAATTTTGTATAACTTTTTTCAATAATTTTGTGTATGAAACAAAGTTTCATAGTATAGAATTTTTCACTTGTGGCATCTGGTCAGTGTTCAAAAAATATTGGATTTGGAGCATTTTAGATCTCAGATTTTCAGATTAGGGATGCTTAACCTCTATTATTTTTCCCATTAATCACTCAGAAATATTTCTCAAGAGTCTCCCAAGTGCAGGTATAAAATTATGTAACAGGAAGAAGTGGACTCCAAGTTACACTGCACAAAGATCAGTTGACTCTCTCAGCATACCTAAAGTGACATCCCTTGACATAGCCTTCTGTATGCTTTATGCTCAGATGAGGCCCAGATGGGCGATATTACAGCAACTAAAGGACAATGACTCATCAACGTCCCCTTCCACATTGCATGTGAAGGAAAGTGTCCATGATAGCTCTGTGAATCCCCTCAGAGTTTAGTGCAGAGGTGAAGCATCCTGTAAGCCACTGGAGAAATCTGGATTTTTCTACTATTGCAAGACCTCCCCAAGCTCCCAGAGAACATGAAAGAACTTGGAAGAGTCTGGATGGGCTAAGAAGTAATGTTTTCCTGTTCTGAATCAATATGGCACTGTGTACATAGCCGTCAACTGCAAGACTATAGCCACGGGGATCTGTCCTCTGCCTGGTCTGCTCTATCCCATGGGCAGTGACAACATCTCATCTTGAGGACCTTCATGTCCCCAGTCTCTGACAAAGTCTCGCACAGGTGAATTAATTCACTGAGGGGCAATCAAACCCTGGACCTTGGGGCAGCATCTCCCATCTACAAAGGCCCTTGACAAGGCCACTAAAGCACCAAATAAATATGGCATGCTTTAATAAAACCCACAAAACAAACAGGAAACAAAACAAACCCACAGGAAAACATATCTTTCTTTTTCTCAATATTTGCTAACTGAAAGGAGGTTATTTTTGATTAAATAGTGAAAGTAGGTAAGCTAAGACTATGACTTTAAGGCTAAAATCTATTCATGGTCAAAAGGAAAACAAAAAATGCTTAGTTCAAAAGTTTCATATTATATGGAAGCCCCAACACGTTGGATCTGCACTGACCAAGAGTCTGTGTACCATTTAAATTTAAATAATAAAAACAAAATAAAAAGTTAAAAGTCAGTTTCTCAGTCATCCCAGTCACATACCAAGTGCTCAGCACCCTTCTGTGGCTTGAATAGAAATTTCTTTGGGGCAGCACTGCCATAGACTCTGTGGTGTCAACTCAAAAAATGTTAACTCAGGCAATTCAACTGCACTTTTACAATCAATAAAGCTAACTACTCCCCTGGAATATCCAAACCTTCCAAATTTGTTCTCTTACATGTGATAAGGCATGATGAGCTAGATGTTCTCTCTGCCTTCTTGTTTAGTTTACATGTCTTTATAAATACTGCTAATTCTGTTAAGTTACTACAATGAGTCTGTCACCAACCATGATGCAGTTATGTGTGACTCAGAGCAGTTTAATGCAGGGTATGGGTAGTGTGAGCCTGGGGAGAAGGAGGTTCATCAATCTACCTTGAGTCTCACCATCGTTACGGAACGTTAATGATGTTGGCCTCAATTTAAAACCCATCTGAGGCATTATGGATTGGCAACATTCAGTTTCACCAGCACTGGGAATTTCTGAGATATAATCCTAGATCTTTTGCTAATGAGTATTGTGATATGGGGACTATCATTTAACTTCTGAGTTTCGCTTTCCTGCCCTTAGAATGGGGCTATTGCTGACCTAACTAACCCAGAGTCCAGAGGATTCATGAGTTAATATTCTCAGGGAACGCCAAGCTCCTTGCATGAAGGCAGGCTGTGCATCATGATTTCTATTCATTCTCATGAAGCAGCTGGGAAACATTAGGACTGGGGTGTTACTCCTTCTAAAATGCATCTTCTTTTCCACATTTTAACATTACCTATGTTCCTAGAACCTTAAATCTAAAAGTAAACTGGGCCCACAGGGAGAGCACACTGATGTAGTGGCAGTATTCAGATCATTTTTCCTTCCCTTAGTATGAACATAACACCAGCCCCTTGCAGCAGGATGAAAGCAGTAATTGCACTGTAAATTCTCACTGCATGAGCCTGGTGGTCAATCTTATCAGATGTGGAAAGAAAGTTCTACAACAGCACAATTACACTGTCAGCACTCACATGCAATGATATTCCCATATCTGTTCTTCATTCTGTTCTCATCTTTCTTAGCAGAATCCCATGGTGCAGACTGCCCTTCAAAGAAACTCTGGAAGAGGAAGTGACACTAAGCATTACAATTTAGTGCAGTAAACAGAGGGATCTTAAGCAAGGAATGGTCCTTAGAAATGTGGATCAAGGGTCAAGCAGGAAAGAATGCCCATGGGGATGAGGTAAGGTATTGATTATTAAGCTGTATTATACTTGAAACACTTCATTTGTCTTTTCCTAAACTTTTTTCCCCTATAGTTAATATCTTACAAACATAGGGATGGAGGTTGAAGAGTGAACCCACAATTTATTTGTATAATCCTATAAAAATGGTCACATGGTCATACCTATCCTACCTGAATGATACAGAAAACATTAAATTTTTCTCAATGTCTTCATCATATTACCACTTCTCAATATTCTTGTAGAAGACAGGAAAACATCTCTTTCTTTTTCTCAATATTTGCTAACTGAAAGGAGGTTATTTTTGATTAAATAGTGAAAGTAGGTAAGCTAAGACTTTATGACTTTAAGGCTAAAATCCATTAATATACTCTGCTGGAGTTTTCTCTTCACTTTTAATGGAGCTTAGATGTCCATTTATTTAAGGATTTGGCATTATTATGCCCTGGGTCTTTAATCTTCATGTTATTAGATTTTCTTTCAGTTCCAGTTATGATAGAAATGTCTTCTGCCATCAGCGGACAAAGGAAAAATAATGGGACTTTTATTTCCACTTTAGTCCATGTGACATCTTTTTGTGAAATCAGCTATACTGGAGATTATGGGAAGAATAGTAGCAAGAAAGATTTAGCAGAACTGGTTTCTTTGCCACAGGTACCCTTACATTTCTTCATCCATTTGGGAAACCAGAAGATTGCAAAGGAAGAAAAAATATATGCAGAGCAGCTGCATTATTCTGAAATGTTTGAGGCATAGAACATGGCACCAGGATCATGTGCCCCCAGATGGCTTTCAACAAGTTCTTCAAAATGGAAACTCTTCCTTACTTGCTAATCTCCATTCCATCATCTTGGCTACTTCCCCCACCCCCTTGCCAATAGTTGGTAATTAGTCTGTGGTTCAAGTGAGCAATACTTATTCCTTTTTCTTGGCTCCATTCTTTCTTACTAGATAATTTGCTCTCCTTGACAAGGCCACTAAAGCACCAAATAGGACACAACTATCCACAGATCCCAGGGATTCTCTGCTCCTACCACCTGCATGTCACATGGCACCCAGACCATGTAGATAGGGGACAGTGTTTGGCATGTTCTGCAGTTTCTTTGTCTATCTCTGCCACCAAGCTGTGGAGTCCCTGAGAGCAGGGACTGCATGCTTATCATTTTTATTTTCCCAGAACCCATGCCTAACCAACTTTAAAAGACGTTATTAGTGTTCATAACAAAGCAGTGACTTTAGAAAAATGATATTTATTTAATAAGCTTATCTTAATCCTGCTGTGAAATCTGAACACTTTCTTCCTTCTGACAATGCATGTCTCAGCCCTCCCCACTCAAAGCTCTCCCAGGGTCAGAACATCTACTGGAGGAATGCCGCAGTCTGGCTGGGCACAGATCACGAGCCACTGAAACAGGAACAAACTTTATTTCTGAACTCCATCAGCACACTCCACACACGCTCCCCGGGAATACTCCGGAACGCCACGCGGCTCCTCCAGGAACCAGCAACCGGAAATATCTCCTCCGGAAATCCCTCCTCCTGCACTTCCCCAACCAATGGGAACTCTCTGGGAATCCCCGGGAATCCCCAGGAGAACTCCAAAGTAGCAGCCAAGGCGGATAATAATGCCTAGCCTGTCAACCAATACTGTTGACAAAATGCCAGGGGCCATTCCAACTCAGCTGTGGCTCTCAGCATCTCCCCCCTTCTGTTTAATTAAACAACAAGCAATGTGGCTTAGGGACCGTGCCTGTTAGGTTGTCCAATACAACAGAGGAACCCAGGGAATGAATGCTACTACACACAAAGAAATTGCAAATGTTCGCCTATCCAATGATTTTGCAAATGTCATTTGTATGTGGATTACATTGTTCTGGGTGCCAAAGATTACTCCATGCCCCTCACTTGTGAAAGAACAAAAATGAAGCCTTTTTCTCCTTACACTTGGTATTAAAATGTGTATGTGGGGGAGGAGGGGTTGTGGGCATTATTAGCTCTCAAATAATACAAAACTAAAAAATTCTGTTTTATTCTAAAATATGCCTTAGTTCACTTTTTTCCCCAGGCAACAAACTTTATTAAGCCCAGAGAACACCATAAGGAAAATAAAATTTCCCTCTATCCAGGAATCATAAAACTAAGAGGAAAGAGAAGCGCAGGAGGAAATTATGTTGCAAAGATATAAAGAGAATTAGAAAAAGGGTTGGACCACTGAGGATGGAACTCTTGCTACAATGAATTGTCATATACCTGGAAGATATTTTTGTTGTGGCCCTGTTCGATAAGGTTAGTAGTAAGGTAGTGTCACCCCCTCCTCCATGAAAAATCTTAACTAAGCTTCTCCAGAAATCTTCACCATAATTGATTTTAAGACTATAAGCAAAATAATAATAATAATAAGTTCAACGTAGTTAAATTTTCTATTTTCCTGTTGCTTTATTTTACTTGGCCACTGGCCAGGAAGAAATCAGCACTCCAGGTGCTGAACATCCCTTTACTTGTTTTTCACAAACATGTATCCAGTATAGTAGTTTGTAGAAGTGTGTTTGCAAATGCAAAATGTGACAAAAAAAGACAAATCCTGTAACAAGGCCTCTGGCCTTGAGCTGGGCTTCACAGAGATGTCTACATTTCTAAGATAAGAGAAGTTACCAGTTGGGCTCCATGGTAACAGCTGGCAGGGGGAGGAAAGAAAGGGGGAGAAGAAGCTCTCCCCTTCTCAGGTGTTGTCCTTAAAGGGTTAACTTGCTCAAAACAGTGAAAGAAAAAAGCTGCTTTTATGTGAACTTTTGCAGACTGTGAACTTCTGAGCCCCTCCCCTTATATGCTGGGTATAGAGTTCTAAAACTCAGTTGGGGTCAGGGAATTAATTGATTACAGCAAAAGTTGTGCCCTCTGAACCTGGCTGCAGTCAAATTAAACTGTTTCCTGCTGTCGTCAGTGCCTTGCCTGTCTGTCCCTACAACAGTAGAAAGAGAACGCAGTAGGGTCACATTCGGATTATTTATGCATCTCAAAGGCAATAGCAGTCCTTGCATGTTTGTTTATCACAGCCAGGGAATGCCATTTCTTCTCACCCTTCTTACACTGCACAAACAGGACTTTTTTTTCTGTAACCCTCTGCTGGGAATATTTCATGTTTTAAATCCATTCTGCCCCACTGGGCTAATATTTGAGTTTAATTTTAGTGACATCTGACACATAATAAACCAGATGATTATAAAGTGACATCCTGTTATTTCCAAGTTCAAAACATTAGCTCCTTTGAAATTCCACTGTGTGACAGACACTTTGGGATGCTGGGGGTGCCCTGGGCAGATTGGTAGGAGGCCCACACTCTACTGTGATCATTGTTGTGCATACCACTGGGCATAATTTTACAAATGCTATTTTTCGCAATTGACATTTTTAGTGCTGAGTGATAACTGAAAATAATGAGGAGATATTTTCACTTTTAGGATGACTATTACATTAGACAGGATTCAGCTCTTGGAAGTGCACAGCTGAGTGATGACACATTGTTTTTTCCCCTGGGATCACAAATAAGTTAAATTCTGAACAGAGAAAGGGAGGATACTGGAGCTGGGACTGTTCATTTAAACCTTTTGAAATCATGCCCAACATACATGCAACAAACCCTCTGCATCAGTGCAGACTGATTAGACCAAGTCTTTTTATCATCTACCCCACCCCCACCCCATCCTATATCCTTCTTCTAATCATTGCACCAAACAGTATTAAAACTTCAATCTCCTCCAGAGTGGCCACTGACTTTCTCAATTACTCCTGCAATATACTGTGGTAAAGGGAAATATTCTCACCTAAAATTGCAGTTGGCACAAATGGGTCTGTCATACATCGTAAGCAGGTCAATGCAGAGAAAGTAAAAAGAGAAAGAACAGTAAATGATTGATGAAAGGTCCCCCATCTTCCCCCATGAAAGCCACAGAAAGCCTTAGGTACAGCACATCCAACAGAGTGAGCTCCTAAAGCACCACATGGCACATGGCACTGTGGGAGGCTGGTGGGTTCTGGCTGCCAAGGGGCCATGAAGAGATGAGAGGATGGAAGGATCTGTTACCTGGGTAATAGGAAGTAGGCACCGATGTGCTCAGTGTGTTTGTTTTCATTGTAAAGGATGATGGTGATGACACAGCTGTTGATAAAGGAAAAACCAAAAACAAACAAAAAAAGGCTGGTCAGAAGCTGTAGAGTCGTGAGACTTCAAGCACCATGCTCTGAAATCACCTTGATTACTCCAAGCAGGTGACAGAAAGAAACCTCCCAGATTCACTCAGGGACACATGGCAAACACCATCATCCCCAGGTATCTCTGGGTTGTTACTTGTCCTCTAAGAGAACAAACAAACTTAAAGACTTTTCTTCCCTTCAGTAGATGAATGGATAAAGAAAATGTGGTATATATACACAATGGAATGTTATTCAGCATTAAAAGAGAATAAAATCATGGCATTCGAAGGAAAAGGGATGGAGCTGGAGAATATATTGTTAATTGAAATTAGCCAATCCCCAAAACCCAAATGCCGAATGATTCTCTGATTTAAGGATGCTGATCCATAATATGCTGGTGGTGGTGGGGATTAAATGAACTCTAGATAGGGCAAAGCTGAAAAGGGGAGGGATGGAAAGGGAGGGGGCATAGGGGTAGGAAAGACGGTGGAGTGCGATGGTCATCATTACCCTAAAGTACATGTATGAAGACATGAAGTACGTGACTCTACTTTGTGTACAACCAGAGATATGAAAAATTGTGCTCTATAATTTCTATTATGAGTTGTAATGCATTCTGTTCTCATATATAACATATCAAAATTTAAAGACAATAAAAGGAAAAAGAAAGTTCAAAGCCAGGTTCAGCAAATCAGCAAGGCTCTCAGCAACTCAGTGAGACCCTGTCTCTAAATAAAATATTTAAAAAGTGCTGGAGAAGTGGCTCAGGGGTTAAGTGTATTGGGTTCAATCTTTGGTACAAAAAATAAAATAAAATAAAATAAAAAATTGAAAGAAAAGACTTTTCTTACCCCATAGCCCAGTAGATAAATGCAACATACTTATAACTTCTAGCTTTTCTTGTAGTAAATCTGCCATTATATGATGCTGACATTCAAGGCTTCTGAAGAATACTGGGGATGCCAGTGTTTTGCAGGTTGCTAATTCCTGTCCTTCCTCACATTTTGGAAATGGAGAGAACTTTCCATACTGACATGATTTGATTTATGAAAAATAAAGCTGATATTTAAGGTGAAAGCTACATGTCTCCACATTGCCTTATTAAATCCTTATAAAAAATGCTTGCATCCCTTCAAAATATTACTCTAAAACATTCAATGCTACCACACCTTGTCCTTCTGTTTTTAAAAAGAAAGTCAATCCAATCCAATCTATCCAATTCCAGTAAAAATGGCCAGTTCCTAATTTTAAGGTAGTATGTCAACTGTCTTCAATATCTTCACTGATTCATGATAACAGCACATAAATTTCATAAATATATAACAACTTAAATATGAGTAAGGTGGTTAAATATAACTAATATAATATATATATTCCTCTGACGTACTTACATGATTTATTTGATGCCAAGTGCTGGACCAGGACACTAATACCCAATTACACCATTATATTTGTGGGAAGTGTCCCTGTGGACACTGTATGTTATAACTATTCTGATGACATGTTAACATATTTCAGCTCTCAGGGGCAGTTCCAGTATGACAATGCCTTTACCTGTGTTTGTATTTTTAAGGGGATGAATGAGTAAGTGATGGGACAAAGACCAGAACCCAGGCTATCTGTCATTTATATTTTTCTAAAGTACAGAAGGATAACATAAAGTATGTTTCACCCAGAAAAAATAACTGATGAAAACAAGAACAAAAATAACTGAGTACTTGTAAACTATACCAGTGTTAGTGAGAGTAATGCCTCTTTAATATCAGCAGAACACTTTACACGGTTGGCTAAAATGGACAAAGCAGATATGAAATAACTGTTTATTTTTGCCTTTTTGTTAAAACAAGAGAACGCAAAATACATTTGTCTTTTGTTACACAAGTTAAACCTGTTCCCAAATATGTTCTCCTTTTGTAGTATAAATTATGCTGTATTATATAAGCACATCTCATACTTGCTTTGGGGGACAGATTATTCCATACGTTTTGTAAATGTGTTCATGCTTACGTTGAAATTCTCCAATCACATTTTTCTCACTGTCTCATTTCTAAAAGCAACTCAACTTAGCTTCTAGACTTTTTCCCAGCCTTAAAAGATATTGCACTTTGCAGATTTGTAATGGGGATGAGGTTGGCAGCCAGTGGTCTAATGAATGCCCTTCCTGAAAGTTCCTGCCCCGGTACTTTAGCTCTAATTTTAAGGACGTTAATAGAATATGATGAAAAAGTTTACCATCAGGGACAAGACCCACTGACTGCTAAAAGAGTGAGAGGCAAACAGGAAGACTCCTGTGGCATTTCTTGGCTGGCTTTGAGGCATCAAACAATGCCAAAGGATCAGCAGAGGCAGAGGGATGCCAGCTTCTGGCTGCCTTCTTTCCCTGAGCATTTTTGGATTTCCACAGATCCACTGCCTTCTTAAAAAGAAACTTCCAAATTACACTTCCTGTCCAGAGGCAAATCTCTCTGTGGTTCCAACCTCAAAGGCCTTGAAGCTACTAATGTAGGTTCCTACTCTTGGGGCAGGTCATTTTAAGCAAATGTATTCGTGAGAAATTTCATTATGAAATTAAAAACTTTGGAACTTTAATGGGTTGAAAGTGAAACCATATGTTACATCCGCACAGTCCCTTCCTTCTCTCTCACTCTTTCTCTTATGCATTGTGTGGTGCTGAGGATGGGACCAGGGCCTCACATGTGCTAGGCAAATGTTCTACCAGTGAGCAACACTCCTAGCTCCTGTGTTCCTTACCTTCTGATGCTCAAGAAATAACTGCTGCTACAAAAATACCAACCTTGCATGTAGCTCAAAGATCTTCTTCACCCCTAGCCCCCAACAAATACAATATAGGCCATATATATTATAGCCATTAAATATATTACATATGTGCTTTTAAAAGAAAAATATAACATCTACTACAAGAAGCAGAGAGACTCCAGTGACAAAATGGGATGCACTTTGTGGTATAGTGAGAACCACAGCTTCTATATCTATCAGTCAAATGACACTGAGGGGCAAAGAAAGGCGACCAAAAATGAAAACCAAGCAGCACCTGCTCGATGTAAGACCAGGTGTGTGTGGAGAGCACATAAATGTAGGAGAAAAATTTGGGATGATTGCAGCCACTATGTACAGAAAAAGTAAGAGACTAAATTCTATGAAGTCTCAAGGAGGAATGTGAGGCTGGGAGCAGGCACAGGCATTGACCATGCTGTGATTGAGAGAGGAGTGGATGGAGAGCCACAGCACCTGAACAGGCTGCCGTGTGCACTCAGGACACCAGGACACCAGCTCTCACTGTCCAAACTCTCCCAGACACTCTCTCTGCTCCTCTGCTCCACCAGCCTTTATGTGCATTTCTTAGGTAACAGCAATGCTGCACTCTCCATCTCCATGCTGATCAATGACCTGATTATGCAGCCGGGGTCAGTAGCAGTCTGCAGGGACAGATTTCACACAAAAGGATAAAGAAATCTCTGACCTTGAACTTGATGAACTTGTGCTGTGGCCTATAAAACCAGCCATGGCCATGTGATTTACCTGTGGTATCTGAGATCACAAGGGACAAAACAACTGTTCCTTTTTTACATCATATAATCAATCTAATTGTTAATTTCCTGAAATAATACCTTGTACCTGGATCACAGATGGAAGCAAGGGAAGGTATTAGCCTAGCTCAGTTTACCCACCTGGTGTGAGGTTTAAGACTTGTGAAATTGAAATGCGGTTTAATTTATTAATTACCATTCATAGCCCTATAATGAAGGCAGAACCTGTCAGCTAAACAAATAAACAATTAACTTGTTACTGCCATTTAGCAAACTGTTTTACAACAGGCTTCCTTTGTGCAATTCCACACCTGGCTTGCTTACAAATGGGACCTAAACAAAGAAAAGGATGATGAGAAACAGGTGCCTCCTCCTCAACTGGAGGAAGCCTTCCTGTCACTGCTCTGGAAGAGTTTACAGACTGTGGTCTCTGACCTGGTCCTATCACCTTTGGAACATCTTTGCTAAGCAAACCATGAGATGTAGTATTTCCAGACCAGGTAAAGTGAGTGGAGAAAGCAATATGGCATAACAATTCTTAGAGGAAAAATAAAGTCTTGTTTTGGTTTGTTTTTTAATCCCTCAATGCTACCTGGAATCCCAGAAAGCCATTGGGTGCACTTATATCTCCTGTTTAGATTGTGTATGTCCATGAAGGAGAAGGCTTCATCGCAGCTTGTGCCTTGCTCTGCATAACTCTTGTCCAACGAGTTCACCATCACAGTCATCTCCTTCTGGGTGCTGCTCATAGTCTCCTTTCATTTCTTGGCTAGTTTCCTTAAGGACAAAGAATTCAATTATGTAGACATGCATGTGAATGGAAACTGGAGCTCTGGTAGGCACATTCAACATGTTCAGGAGTAACCTCTACTGAAAAAATTTTACACATTCATGATTCATTGATTTATGTGCCTTTAGTGTATGCCATGCTGCACACACAGATATGAAAAATATCCACTGCCTGTCCAAAAAAAATCAGCCTAAAACAAAATGACTAATGATACTTGTGCAATGCAATCATAATCTGCTTACTGACATTCTCTCAAAGACATTGACTTATTACTGAATTATTGTCTATACTGCCATATACGGTTTTGAAGAGAAGATTCTAATAAATATTTGACAAAGTTGAAATACAGTATTTCTTGACTTATGATGGGGTTACAATCCAGTAAACTAAAAAGGTTGTATGTGAAAATGCACTGAATACACTCAACTATGAACATCACAGCAGGAACATTTAGCATGGTAAGTCCTGTTGCTCCCTCTGTCAGTGGAAGATTATGCAAAAAGGCCCAGGACAGTATTCCCTGCATCCTGCTCACTGACCACCTGAATCTCATAATCTAAAATTACAGCTACCTATACAAAAGCCATAAAAAACTAAGGGAAACTAACATAAATATACAGATAAAGCCATTTTTTTACAGGCCTTACCACCAGAGGTTGTTTTATGTTCCCAAGTCAGAAAAGAATAGAATTCGAGATTGCTTAAGAAGGAGGGATAAACTGAGAAGGGTTTTTTGTTTTTTGTTTTTTTTGTCTGATACCAGGGATTGAACTCAGGGGTACATGACCACTGAGCCACATACACAGCCCTATTTTCTATTTTATTTAGAGAAAGAGTCAAACTGAATTGCTTAGTGCCTCGCTTTTTGCTGAGGCTGGCTTTGAACTTGTGATTCTCCTGCCTCAGCCTCCCACGCAGCTGGGATACAGGCATGCCTCACCACACCTCGCAAGTGAGAAGGTTTAAGACTGCAGAACCACCATACCAAAACCCCTGTGAAAAATATACAAATTCTGTCCAAGCACCTAGCAGTCTTTACAAAGAAAAAAATGGAAGCTATTTCTTATTAGAAATAGTGTGATATCACTGAAATTAGTTCACACACATGCAAGACTAGAAAGGAGAAAGAACCATCTTGACACTGGTTGGACCAAAACATAGCAGAATTTAAAATGGGCCATGTAATCAAAATTGTACTCACATTAGCTGATTGTGAATGGATTGGAAGAAATCACAACATTAGACAATATAGATGACTTCATTATATTTACAAATGATACACAATCCAAATGCTTCCTTTCCTGAAGTTATAATCATCTTTTAATTTCATAATTTGAAGTCAAAAGTGTTTTTAAATTGTATTTATTTATTTAAGTTGGAGATGGACACAGTACCTTTATTCATTTTTATGTGGTGCTGAGGATGAAACCCAGTGCCTCACACATAGTAAGCAAGTGCTCTACCACTGAGCCACAACCCCAGCCCCAAGGCAAAAGTTGTTGATTAATAAGTTGCCCTTTTAATTGCAAAGAGGTGATGGGAAAAGAGATACATTTTTAAGCACATAAAGGGAAATCACCTATAATGTCTCTGACAGTAAATTGAAACATCATATGTTCAAAGGAGAAGTTATAAAGATTTTGAAAGGTCAGGTAGAATGACCCTCTAGTCACTGATACCCTTCTCTTGACACCTGCAGATCACCTTCCCCATGGAAGATCATCTTCTCTTCCAGCCATGCTGGTGTGGAGCAAGAGTCCATGCCTGCCTGTTCTTGTCAGGTGTTTTGGGCAGCACACTCCATCTCTACAACTAACTGTGCTCACAATACATTTTCTCTCCACTTCTTCATCTGCTAGCTTTTGGAAAAACATTTTTAGACCAGGTCTCCCAGGAATGCTGCAGTGAAGGACTGAGATAATTAGCTCCATAATTCAGGCAAAAGGCTCACTTTTTGCATGAATTTCTTTGATTTGCTTTGGACTGATTTATGCAGATAATTGCTTCAATATTTTTTTTTTTTTTTTTTTTTTTTTTTTTTTTTTTTTTTGCTGTTGTTATTCTGCCAAGAAAAAGAAGCACAGTCACTTTTACTAGACTCTACGGGCCTTTTCTTGCTTGAATATGTCTAATTCTAAAGGTGAAAAAATGACAACAAATGTGCTTCTTTTATTGTTGGGGGTGGGGTGGGGAGTTGGTGGATGGGGGAGGCATCATAAAAGGCCCTCATAAAAGCTAAGCTTGTAATGGAAAAGTTCTTTCTCCTTTCTAGTCTTGCATGTATGTGAACTAATTTCAGTGATATCCCACTAAACACTTCTTACTGATCTTCTTTGAGTGCATAAGAATCCCATTAAGGACTTGTGGGTCCATGTCCAAATCAGAGGTCAAGTCAGAGACCTGGACCTTTAAGTTAATATCCATTGAACACATACTTTCTGTCTATAAACCTTCAGTTTTCCACTCAATGTTCTCAGCAGGCTTCCTGCATTCATTCTGTCCTTCAAACACAGTTTTGCTCCCCTCAGATGCCCCCAATACAAATGATGCACAAGGCAATAAGAAGTGGTGGAGAGGGGCTGGGGCTGCAGCTCAGTGGCAGAACGCTTGCCTTGCACGTGTGAGGCACTGGGTTCGATCCTCAAAAAAAAGAAATAAAATAAAGGTATTATGTCCATCTACAACAAAAAAAAATTAGAAAAAAAGAAGAAGTGGTGGAGACTGGAGAAATGGAGGGGAAACAGTGTCTCAACTCTTCTGGGAGGATGCTCTGTGGAGATCCCAGTCATATAAAGTTTCTGGAGAAACCAGAAATCCAGATCTTATGTCAACTCAATTTTTAACTGTTGTTAAATAAATCAAATTTAAAAATAAAACATACTGGCTGGCCCTTCTGCACTCCATAAATAATAGCACTGAGCAGCTGAATCATTTTGAAATAGAAAGGAGTAGAAAGTAACATAGAACACTACCACCATATGTCAATACTCTGCTTGCAACATCTTGTTAATTCCTCATGCACATGCACAAATTATTACTCCCTACTTTATCTTCTTATTCCCTATTTTATAGATGAGGCAATTGGGTTTCAGAGACATTAAGCAACTTTCCTTAATGGAGCTGATATTGGAACCATGAACTCTGAACCCCAAATCTCTAATTTAGAAACAATATGATTTATCATGTAAAGTATTTCATCAATTTACATTTCCTATAAGCGATACTGTAACTAAGTTAATTTTAAGTGTGGACACTCCATCATCCCAAACTATAATGCTTTGAAAAAGTTGGGTTATTAGCACCTAGCCAATGCTTTACATTCACAAGCTGGTGGCATCCAAAATGCTTGTGAACTGAATTAGTTATCATCACACCAAAGCATAAGTGAAGTGAGTTCACTGATAACCCATATGTTAAAAGTAGCTTGCTTAGTCATGGAAATTTTAAGTCATTGTTTGGGAATTTTATTTGATCTTATCTCCAGTTCAAAGTTCTCATCCACAATCATAGATAGTTAAGGAAGTTAGATTTAGAACTGAGGCTCTGTTACAACTATGGATAAACTGGAGGTACCTCCCCCCCCCCACTCCTGGCTCCTTGTTGAACCTTGTATTATTCTTTTAAGTTGAAAACCCTGAAACCTACTTGAAAAACTTTGAGAACTTAATGAAATATTTTAAGGCTGGAAACTCCTAACATGATTTTCTTTGCAATCATATCTAAAGACTGAGTAAATTTATTCGTTTATATTTTTCAAAACATAGTTTATCTGAAATATTTTAATCTTCAATCTCCAAACTTTTACTCCATGAATCAGAAAGGCCATTAGTAATTTAAAAGAGAAGAAAACAAAAGAAAAAGTAAAGGTTCATATCAACATCTATAAATAGATCATAAAACCATTGAGAAAGGACTTGCAGCTTCCAGTCTGGCACAAAGAGAGCTTGGAAGTCATCACCCAATCCTAAGAAGTAAAAGCTGGACAAATTGAAAATCAGCAACTCTTCTTACATCTGTCAGAGACTTGAGGTCACAGAGCAAACAACTGCCTCTCAAATTGGAAAATCCAAAGTAAATACAATGACAACTTATGGGAGTCAAAGTCCTTGAAGAAAAGCAAGAACCACTACAGGGACATAACCTAAACCATCATCGACCAAGTGCTGGAGGTGCTCTGTGGCCCAGGCTTAGAGTGAGAAACGCCAGGGACCGGAGGGGAGGGTGGGGGAGGATGACTAAACTTAAGGGGTCTCCACACTTTTGAGAGTTAAACCTCCATGAGCTTTTACCATGTTCTCACAGTGATGATCAGAAGCAAATCCCCTTATGCTTTTAGCAGGATGAAATGGAAAGTGGCCATTTTGAAATATGCCAGAACGTTCTGTTCTTTTTTATATATATTTTTAGTTGTAGATGGACACAATATCTTTATTTTTATTTATTTATTTTTATGTGGTGCTGAGGATCAAACCCAGTGCCTCACATGTGCCAGGCAAGTGCTCTACCACTGAGCTACAACCCCCAGCACAGAACATTCCTTTCTTAACAAGATGCTATATGGTTTGGATCTGAGCTGTCCTCCCAAAGATCCTATTAATTCAAGAGATGAAAATGATTTATATTATGAGACCTGTAACCTAATCAGCCCATCCTAATTTGAATGGACTAATTGGGTGGTAACTATAGGCAGGTGGGGCATGGTTGAAGGAAGTAAATTATTGGGTGTGCCCTGGAAGGGCTCATCTTCCCTGTAGCACCTCATTTCTCCACTCTGCTTCCAGTTTACCATGAGATAAGCAAAGCTCCCCTACCTTCCACCATGATGTTCTGCCTCACCTTGAGCCCAAACCAATTGCGTCAGCTGATCATTAATTAATTCTCTGAAAACCTGATCCCAAAATAAATTTTTGCTCCCATAAGTTGTTCTTGACAGGTATTTTGGTCACAATGACAAAAAGTTGACTAACACATAAGACTTTCCCTCAAGAAACACTATTTTACCAGAGCTAACCTGCTGGAATTTTATTAGTACCTAAAATGGGGGAAAGGAAATACCGAATTCTACCTCTCATTAACCATTGTGTCCCACCTAAGCGGGAGGTGGGGAGAGCTGAGAAACATATGTGAGTTCATAGTCCAACTGCATGCTTACTAAAAGTTTTAGAAAAAATCATAGCATTACAGAACACCTCCCCTGTCCTCTTGTTACCACATTTCAAACTCTATTTACTGAGGTCCTTTTTATCCAATATATCATGTTTAATTATCAAGGAAGAACTATAAGGTATACTAAAAGATAAAAATAGAGTTTGAAGACTCAGAGCAAACATCACAACCAGACTATAATATGGCAGAGATTTCTGAAAATTTAAAACAACCATGATTAATATGTTAAGGGCTCTAATAGGTTAAGTAGACAAATGAGCAAAGAGACGGAAATTTTAAAAAAGAACAGTGAAGAAATGCTAATGATAAAAAATCCACTGTAATGGCAATGAAAAAATGCCTCAGATATGCTTATTGGTTGATTTGGTTCTGCCAGGAATGAATTTCTGAGCTTGAGGATATAACAATAGGAACTTGCAAAACTGAAAAGCATGAAAAAACCAACAAGCAAAACAACCACCAAATTAAAAAACAAAAACAAAACAAAACAACAACAACAAAAAAACAAGAACAAAATATTACAAAACTGTGGGACAACTACAAAGGTATAACATGTATGTATACTGGAGTGCCAGAAGGAGAAGAAAGAACAGAACAGAACAAACATGTGAAGCATGATGACATTTCATGAAATTCATGTCAGATGCTCAGAGAACACCAAATAAAAGCCCCAAACATCTACACCTAGGCGTATCACATCAAACTGCAGAAAGTCAAAGAAAAAAAAAAAACCCTGACAGAGCCAGATGGACAAAACACCTTACTTATAAGGAAAAAAGCTTTTGTTACATTGAACTTTTCAGAAATCACATAAGCAAGAGAGTGAGTGAAATACTCTTTGTTGATTAAAAAAAAGCCACAAATCCAGAATGTTGCTTTGTGTTTTTGTTGTTGTTTTGTTTTTTTGGGGTATCAGTGATTGAACCCAAGGGTGCTTGACCACCAAGCCACATCACCAGTCCTTTTTATTTTGAGACAGGGTCTCATTAGGTTGCTCACCATCCCGCTAAGTTGCTGAGGCTGACTGAATCTGTGGTACTCCTGCCTCAGCTTCCTGGGCTGCTGGGATTACAGGTATGTGCCACCACACCTGGCCAGAATATTGCATTCTATGAAATTATCCTTCAAAAGTGAAGAAGAAACAAAGACTCTTTCAGACAAACAAAAATTAAGGGAATTTGTTGGTAGTAGAGAGCCAATCACCTGTCATGCCTGGAACAAGAGAAATCATCTCAAAACGCAAACCTATGAAAAAAATGAGAGTCAGTGGGTGAAGGTTTAAGAACTCAGGGACCACAATGGACACTTCACAGATATTGAGCTCATAAGTGCAACTGCATAGTCACTTACACACTGTCTATAGCCAAAATGATGTTGTCTGAAAGCCGACCATGGTGATCCTGAAGATTAAGGTGAAACTGGGTGAGCCTCCACATCCAACTGGCATCTCTGTCATTTCATGATGTTGGAGCCAGTCCCAAGAAAACACTATAAACCAGAACATGCAAATACTATGTATTTTGTTTTAATGTGATTTGTGACAGTGTTGGGTTTTTTAATATTTATTTTTTAGTTGTAGTTGGATACAATGTCTTTACTTATTTATTTTTATGTGGTGTTGGGGATCGAACCCAGGGCCTCACCTGTGCTAGGTGAGCACTCTACTGCTGAGCCACAACCCCAGCCCAGTGTTGGTTTTATAATAGCATTTCTTTTTATAATTCACTCTAGTCTTAACCAAAGCATCTCTTCGAATAGTTTATTATGGAGAACTGTCACACTAAATTACCCAGAAATGGTGAGGGAAATATGTACATTGTTCACTATAAAATTACATAAAAATCTGAATATGAAAAAAAAAGTTCTTTAGAAAGAAGAAAAATGATATAGACCAGAAACCTGGATGTACATAAAGAAAGGAAGAGTTTTATAAAAGAAATAATGGAAGATATATATTTTTGTTCTTAATTGATCTATCAGATAAACATTTACTCAAAATAATAACAGCAACAAAGCATTTGATGACTACAGATTATTAATAACTAAATACATCGATGATATAAGGGAGGAAAAAAGAATACTTTGCTATTATAAGAACATGCACCACCTGTCAAATAGTATACTGTTATTTGAAGTTAGGTTTGCATTAATTGTAAATGACAACTGCAAACTCTAGGGCAACCAATGCAAAGTGAAAAGAATAAAGAAGCTAAGAATGTACAGAAAATGGAATAATATTCAATGTTCAATTAAACTAAGGCAGAAAAGATGGGGGAGACTAAAAGAGGAACAAAGAATAGGGCCACAAACAGAAAAAAAACAATATCCCCACTAAAAACATGATAGGTTATTAATAGATCAATAATCACTTTAAATATCAACGGTTTACACATATCAAGTAGAGGACAGAGACTACCACAGTAGATCAGAAAAAAAGACCCAACTATATAGTCTCTATAAGAAAATTACCATAAATATAAAGACACCCAGAGATTAAAAACAAAGGGATAGAGAATGTAGCATTATGTAAAAAACAATCAAGAGAAAATAAGAATAAGCTATATTAAAATTAGCAGAAAACTTCAGACCAAGGAAAATTATCAGGGATAAAAAAGGCATTTCATATGACAAAAAAGGGTCAACTCTCTAAGAATACTTAAAAATCCTTAATGTGTATGAACCTCTAACAATGCATCAATATGTACAAGAAAAAAGTGACAGAAGTACAAGGAGATATAGATGAATCCACTCTTAGAGTTGGAAACTTCAATATCCCTCTGTCAGTAAAGGACAAATCCAGCAGGAAGAAAATCAGTAAGGACACAGCTGAACTCAACAGCACCATCAATAATTGGATATAACTGACACCTTTAGATTATTTCATCCAACAACAGCAGAACACGCATTATTCTCAAGCTCACAAGGACTATTTAGAAGAATAGAACACATTTTGTTCCATAAAACACACCTTAAAAAATTTAGAAAAATAGAAATCATGTAAAGTATGTTTTCAGATGAAAACAGAATTAAACAAAAATTCAGTAAAGATAGCTGAAAATCCCAAAATATCTGATAAAAAACAACAGGTAGGTCAAACAACAAATCTCAAGAGAGATTTAAATTTTTTTCAATTAAATGAAAATGTAAATACAGCATCAAATTTTGTGGGATGCATCAAAAGTAGTGCTTAGAATGAAAATTATAACATTGAATACATATATTAATAAAGAAAATATGAATAAGGAAAATGAAAAAGAAAATTAAATATGAAGGAAGCATAAAAAATAAAAATTAGTGTAAAAAATCAGTGAAATGGAAAAGAGGAAAACAATAGAAAAAAACACCAAAATGTGGTTCTTCGAAAAGATCAATAAAATTAATAAGTTTCTGGACAAACTAAGTGAAAAAGAAAGAAAACAAAAATTACTAATATTGTAAATGAAAGATGGGACATCATTACAGATCACACAGACACTAGAAGAGCAATAAGGAATATTATGAACACATCTGTGCCTACAAACTTGAGAACTTAGATGGAATAGGCTAACAACTTGAAAGGCATAATCTGAAAAACTCAAAACAAAAAGAAATATACAATCCTAATGAGGTCTACATCTATTAAAAACATTGGGTCAATAATTAATTATCTCCACCATGCATGTGGGGGTGGGGAAGTACATGTCTGTAATCCCAGCAGCTTGGGAGACTGAGACAGAAGCATTGCAAGTTCAAGGCCAGCCTCAGCAACTGAGCGAGAACCTAAGAAAATTAATGAAAGCCTTTCTCAAAAAATAAAAAATAAAAATAAAAAGGGTTGGATTATAGTTCAGTGGTAAATTACCCCTGGGTTAAATTCCCAGTACCCTTTCCCATTAAAAATCTTCCAAATCAGCACTAGGTTCAGATGGGTTCACTGCTGTATTATAGCAAATATTTAAGAAATTGTTTCCATTCTCCACAATCTTTCCCAGAAAATGGAAGCAGAAGGTATATTTTCTAACTCATTCTGTAAGGACTGCATTACCCTAATACCAAAATCAGACATTATAAGAAAAGAAAATTGTAACCAATATCTGTCATAGACATACAAGCAAAAATCTTCAACAAAATAATGGCATATTGAATCTAAGGATTTTTTTTTTAAATTATACATTATGACCAAGTGGGACTTATTTCAGGGATTCAAGGTTGGTTCAACATTTGAAAATAGTGAATGTAATCCATCACTTCAAATAGGTACAAAGGAAAAACTACATGATCATATTAATAGATACAGAAAAAACATTGGACAAAATCCAATATCCATTTATTATAAAACCATTCAGGAAACCTATAATAGAATAGAGGGGGAATGTCTTCAACTTGATAAAGAATATCTACTAAGATCCTATAGTTGATACACTTAATTTTGAGAAACTAAAAGCTTTCTCAAAAAGGTCAGAAGCAAGCAAGAACATCCCCTCTCTCTAACTCTTTTCAATATTTATTGGAAGTTTTAGCTGACGCAATAAGAAAAGAAAATAAAACATAACAGGAGGGAAGGAATAAAATTGGTTTTGTTTACTGCTAACACAATTGTCTAGAAAATCTAAGTCAACCAAAAATGCTCCTAAAACTAATAAGCAATGTCATAGGATACAAGGTTAATAGACAAAAGTCAACATGTTTCCTCTCTCCCAATAATGAACAACTGGAATTTAAAATTAAACACAAAGTACCATTTACATTAGCACCCACAAAAGTGAAATGAGTTGGTAAAAAATCTAATAAGTATGTACAATATTTAGAAGAAAACTACAAAACTCTGATGAGAGAAATCAAAGAACTAAATAAATGGAAGATTCCGCGTTAAGATGTTAGTTCTTCAAACAACCCAATCAACAAATGGGCCAAGGACCTGAACAGACACTTCTCAGAGGAGGACATACAATCAATCAACAAGTACATGAAAAAATGCTCACCATCTCTAGCAGTCAGAGAAATGCAAATCAAAACCACCCTAAGACACCATCTCACTCCAGTTAGATTGGCAGCCATTATGAAGTCAAACAACAACAAGTGCTGGCGAGGATGTGGGGAAAAGGGTACACTTGTACATTGCTGGTGGGACTGCAAATTGGTGCAGCCAATTTGGAAAGCAGTATGGAGATTTCTTGGAAAGCTGGGAATGGAGCCACCATTTGACCCAGCTATTCCCCTTCTTGGTCTATTCCCTAAAGACCTAAAAAGAGCATGCTATAGGGACACTGCTACATCGATGTTCATAGCAGCACAATTCACAATAGCTAGACTGTGGAACCAACCTAGATGCCCTTCAATGGATGAATGGATAAAAAAAAATGTGGCATTTATACACAATGGAGTATTACTCTGCATTAAAAAATGACAAAATCATAGAATTTACAGGGAAATGGATGGCATTAGAGCAGATTATGCTAAGTGAAGCTAGCCAATCCCTAAAAAACAAATGCCAAATGTCTTCTTTGATATAAGGAGAGTAACTAAGAACAGAGTAGGGTCGAAGAGCATGAGAAGAAGATTAACATTAAACAGGGATGAGAGGTGGGAGGGAAAGGGAGAGAGAAGGGAAAGTGCATGGAAATGGAAGGAGACCCTCAGGGTTATACAAAAGTACATACAAGAGGAAGTGAGGGGAAGGGGGAAAATAATACAAGGGGGAGAAATGAATGTCAGTAGAGGGGGCAGAGAGAGAAGAGGGGAGGGGAGGGGAGGGGAGGGGAGGGGGGATAGTAGAGGATAGGAAAGGCAGCAGAATACAACAGACACTAGTATGGCAATATGTAAATCAATGGATGTGTAACTGATGTGATTCTGCAATCTGTATATGGGGTAAAAATGGGAGCTCATAACCCACTTGAATCAAATTGTGAAATATGATATATCAAGAACTATGTAATGTTTTGAACAGCCAACAATAAAAAATTTAAAAAAAAGAAATAAAAAAAAAAGATGTTAGTTCTTCCCAAATTGATCTATAGATTCAATGGAATCTCAATTAAAATCTTTGTAATTTATTTTGTTGACATGAAAAAAGGGGATTCTAAAGTACACACGGAGAGGCTCAGAATAGCTACTATAGTATTGAAGAGGAACAAATTCAGAGAATTAACAAACACTACACAACTTCCAAATTTACTATAAAGCTATGGTAATAAAAACCTTGTGGCATGAGCAAAACAATACATAAATCTCTCGGCAGAATAGAAAGTGAGAGAAAAACCTACATAAACATAGCCAGCCAACTGATCATTAAGAAAGGAGCAAAGGTAATACAAATAGAGCAAAATTGATCTTTTCAACAAATGGTGGTGGAACCTACAGCAAAAACACATATTTTGACAGAGACCTTACACCCTTTACCAAAATTATCTCAAAATGGATCACAGAAGACAAAAAGGTGAAATATAAAACTACAAAATTCATAACTGAGAACATAGGAGAAAATTCAGACGATCTTCATGGTAATGGCTTTTTAGATAAAACATCAAAGATATGATCCATGAATGAAAGAACTAATAAGATGGACTTCATTAAAATTAAAAACTTCTGCTCTGTGAAAGACACTATCAAGACACTATTCACACTGTATGACATTCTGGAAGGCAAGACTATGAAGACAGTATAAAGGTCAATGGTTGTCAGGGGACGGGAAAGGGAGGAATGAACAGGTAGAACACAGAGGATTTTTAGTGCAGGAAGCTACTCTATATGATACTATAATGGAGGATAGATGTCATTATGGAGTTATCAAATTAGAATGTGCAACACCAAGAGTGAACCTTAGGGTGAACTATGGACTTAGGTGATATATGATAAATTGATATAGGTTCACAAATTATAATAAATGTACTGCTTTGTTAAAAAATGTGGATAGTGGGGGGCTGGGGTTGTGACTCAGCAATAGAGTGCTTGCCTTGCAATGTGTCAGACTCTGGGCTCGATCCTTAGCACCACATAAAAATAAATAAGTGAAATAAAGTTATTGTGCCCAACTACAACCAAAAAAATAAATATTAAAAAAAAGAACATGGATAGTGGAGAAGGCTGTGTGTATAATAGGTGGTATATGGGAACTCCATATTTTGTTTGCTATAGTTTGGACCTTGAGTGTCCCCCAAAGGCCCATGTGTTAAAAGTTAGCCTCTAGCTTGGTGCTACTGGGATGTGGTGGAACCTTTAAAAGATAGGACCTAGTGGGACTCTGATCTTTCTTTCCTTCCTGACTGCCATAAGCTGAATGCTGTATGCTTGTCAGCAATGTGTCTCATGGCACAATACTAAATGCTCCCTACCCATAATGTGCTGCCTAACCACAGGCCCTAAAGTGCAATGAGTCTACCCAGACATGGACTGAAATCTCTAAATTATGAGACAAAATAAAACTTTCTTCTTTTTAAGCTGATTATCTCAACTACTTTGTTAAGTTATAAAAAGCTGAGCAACACAATGTTTAAATAAAGCCTATGAAACACATTGCAATGCTGTATGGTAAAAAATTAGAGGAAAGAGTAAATAGTCATAGCCCTAAAGTTAGAAATCAGGATAAAGCCCTAAAGTTAGAAATCAGGATAAAGGGGAGAAAGATGAGAAATGTGTAATGAATTCCAATTAAAGGAAGGGTCATTATATTTCATGCTTATTATATCCTAAACCTTCGGTTGTGTTTCTTTTGTGAGGCAAAACAAAAATAAAATAAAATAAAATAAAATAAAATAAATAAATAAATAAAGTAAGGGCAAGGAAAATGAGAAAAAATGCCCTGGCTTGTATTAGCTACATGACAGGTATGAATCACATCTTATAAAGAAAATCCAGTGAAGAATGAACTTGTCAGCAATGTGTCTCATGGAAGGGCTGGAGGACAAATGGCTGTGGATTAGGAGAACATGGAGGAAGGAAACAACTCCTCCTCCTATTGTCCTCTCTCTAGCAGAAGTGGATGGCCACCGTAGGAGGAACAGGTTGAGAAGGCACATCTGACACCAGTACCAGTGGATTCCAGGGGAAAGATATCAAGGGTCATCCTCAGTGTGGATGCTGCTTGCACACCTGGTTCACTGCCACTCAGGGTTGTAGGACACAGTTTACCCCAGAGCATGACTATCCCTGTCCCTGTAGGCTCTGCTGCTAGGAGCTGTGCCTGAGCAAAGGCTTTGTAGCACTGACCTGAAGTTCAAGTATTTCCTATAGAAAAGGCATTTTCATTTAAAACAACCTTTCACTTAAATATTATAAAGATTTTTTAAAGCAAAACTTATAGATATGGAAATTACATACAAATGACTTTTTAGTCATGGCTTTTGTAATTAAGTGTGTGCTTAGACTTAATTAAGCTATAGGGTAGGAGCTGGAACCAAAAAGTACTTAACTTCTCTCACAGTAGGAATGAAATAGCTATTGGTTGAGTCAAACAATACATATATTATACCCAGTTTGCCAAGATTCAACTGAATACACCTAAATGAATAAAGAGCTGTCACCTTAAAGATAAATTTATGCAAATTACCAGACAATGTTTTTAAAAGTTATAATTTTAAGGAAAAAAACCACAGCAGTTGGACTTCTAATTATTTCAACTTGAACATGCATTACAACAGGTGATAGAAATATAATGTGAAAATAATTGGCAAAAATTCACAGGATTTTGGGTAAGACAGGCATTTTTAAGTTCATTAACTCTTTTAATTCTTATTAACAGACCAGTGAGGAAATTAATATTATCATCTCTCCCTTAGAGAGAAGGAAACCAATGCAGTCATGTTAAGTTGTCCTAGACCCTAAGGCCTGAGACCTTTAAGCATCTGGCATTGTTTTCCAATGTGGAGATGAAATCATCTTTCTGAAACCATCACTGGCATCCTGAGCTGAACTTCAGTAGTTGCTTAAGTCTGGACACTGTAAATAAATCCTGGTTTATTCTGTGGCTGGGAGTGCACAGTAGTTGACTTAAGTAGAAGTGTTCTTCTGACCCTGCTGTCTTATGTTGGGTGACCCAGAGGTAACAATGCCATGGAGTGCCTCCTTGGCTGGCAGGGTATCTGTAAAGGAACATGCACCAGAGCATCAAAGCAATGAAATACGTGGATCTCTCTGTCCAGTGGCTGACAGTATCTCTCTTGGTGCATTCACATATATATGACCATGTGTATTTCATGCTGCAGAAACGCAAAATAGAGTCATATTGTATGAACTCAATAAAAATTCATCTTTCTTACACTTATAATTTGAAAATATTTGGAAAAGGCTGAAATTACATGTGTTGCAAAATATGATCACTCCCAAATCATGGCACAAAAACATGACTCTGAAATGGCCATGATTATCATGAGTTAAAATAAAGAGTGAACCAATATTATCATTTATTACAATAAAAATCATGAAATCCTTAATTAAGTTGACATGTGAGAATAAAAATAAGTCTAATAATAAAGTCTCATATAGGCCCTCACTTTCTTTACTTTTGGAACTAAATTAAGAAGAATGCCCATTATATTGTGGAAAGAACAGGACTCCCTCAAATTTTCTAATAGTAGTAGACTTTTTAATAAATTAAAAAGAACGTTTTTCTCACCCTTGAATTTCAGAGATCTCTGGTTACTAAGCATCCCTCTTTGTGGGGGAGCCACCCCTGAGCTATTTGGGAAGTCTTCACTCAGCCTTGAGCCAAGGAGATTTTGGTTTGGCATTGCAAGCTATTCTGTGGCTCCTCCCACTTAACGGATTGCACAATGCACATGGCCTCTGTCTTCCATGAGCTAGAAAGACTGATCTCACAGCTCCAGAGTTGGTCGTGACCAATTGGGAACTGGACAGCCCACCTCCTATCTTATTTGATGAAAAAACATTCTGTATAAAGTCTTTGAAGTTCCCCCAAATAAAT
The DNA here is from genome assembly GCF_021218885.2 of Marmota monax. Taxonomy (NCBI): domain Eukaryota; kingdom Metazoa; phylum Chordata; class Mammalia; order Rodentia; family Sciuridae; genus Marmota; species Marmota monax. The sequence goes on along the minus strand of NW_026694286.1, from coordinate 6,694,064 downwards.
AAAGAAAACATGGGCTCTCACTATCTTTCCAGTGTGGAATAGACCCCTAAGGTCAAAGAGCTGTCAGGCCCTCACTTTCTAAAACTACTTTCTGTGTCCTGTGGTTTTTTTCTGCTGCCTTCTTTTCTTAGATTTATTTCACAGCCAGCCTGCTTCACGAAGAAGAACCCCAAATTCCATCGCCCTCTCTGGAAGTGGGTGAGCCTCTTCTTGGGTTGGAAGACACTGTTTTGTTCTCAGTCAACAGGTATTTTACTAAGCCTGTAGGCACACATTAAATGCCAGCAGTGTGAAGACAGAACTTTTTGCTCCTTTTGCTTAGAGTTCATCCCCTGTCCTATAACAGTACCTGGCACCTGATTGGTACTCACCAAATATTTAAATTCTTATTATTCTGATTGCATGATTGATCATAATATCTTTATTTTAAAAAAATATGTGATGAACATCATAGTGTGTGAGGGGAGGCACAGCAGCAGTCAGAGGGAGAGACAATGACTGATGCATAGTCAGTGGCTCTGAGGGCTCCTGGCTCCAGGAGGCTGAGCTCCCATTCTATAAATCAAAGTCTAATAACCTTATATAGGCCCTCACTTTATTTACTTTTGGAACTAAATTTGAATCTAGGCTCTTCTGAACACATTCTGCAGTAGGACATATAAACACATACACAGTCTGCCCTCCAAGATCCACCTGCACATAGACCCCTCCTGACAAAAATATCTTCCATTTGGGAGTCACTCATGGATCCTGTGAGCACCAAAATGTAATTTCTCAAACCAACTGAAGATTTTAAACACTAAAGAAAGCCAGCCATAAAAATAGTAAGTGCAGTATCTGTCATCCTTAGTAATATTCTGTTTAGTTTTCTCTCTCACATCAGGGCAATATGAATCCAGAGGGACTGGAATCAGTAATGGCACAAGAAATATGAAACTGGTATAATCCACAGTAGAGCAGAATTGAGAATAAAGTGACATTAGTATTAGCAGGTCCCTGCTCACAGTCAGCTTATGCTGCTAAATTCCATGTGTGCACATTATCTTGAAATTTAATGGTTTCAAAAATGTCACTCTGCAGGAAGACTAAAATGATATACTGTTGATTCTCCATCAGACTATAAATACTAGTGAGAAAAAGAGGGGCTTTTCATGCATGTCACATTGGAATAGTACTCCCATTTCCCTCTTGATGATGTCTGTTAAGCTTACTAGAAAACCTAGGAATGCCTCTGCCTCATAAAATTGGGGCAAGACACTGGTATCAGTAGGCAAATAGGGATTCAGTAAAACTGCATATTCTGGACCCTAATTGAAGCACTGATGTTATTATAAAATCCAGGTAAAACCTTGGATTACAGGATTAAGTATACAAGAATCTCATAAACTTATAGGTTGAAACTGTTATTAAAGACTCTATTCCAGGACGCCACAGCACGGGCGCTGCCCGGTCAGCTACAAATGGTGGCGGCGACTTCCCCTCTGGAGGCCGGGACTCCACCTCCGGCTCCTGGCTGCCCTGCTCTGGGAGGCAGCAGCAGAGGTGTTCTTGCCTCTTGGCCATACCCAGCTCACCAGGATGGCGGAGTCACTGGCAGACGGGGCTATAGTTGTGGAGGCCTCCACATTTACTGAACAAAGACTGAACTTTTACAGATACTTTTTATAAAAAGCCTCTGTGGAATAATGCTTCAGATTGAATAATAATAAAAGAGTTCCTATTATGAGCTCCCAGATTCTTGCACAGCCTCATTATTGAAGAAAGTTCATTCTGAAAATCTGAAGCAATTAAAGGGTAAATATGATCAGGTTATCTCCCCCAAGTTCTCAGCCTGAGAAGGAGAATCATTTTTTGTCAATCTAATGAAGCATTTAAAGATGAACATAAAGATTATATTAAAGTTCAGAAAGCCAGAGGCTTAGAGCCAAAGACTTGTTTCAGAAAGATGAGAGAGGACTATTTGGAAACCTGTGGGTACAGAGAACAGGTTGACTCCAGACTCAGGTATAGAATGTTTGATAAAGACCCCCATTGGGAACTCTCCAGACCTACCCAAGATCATGCAGTACTCCACAAACAGTGGAAAACCAGGTACCCCAGTGCTTTACCAGCTCAGGACAACAGGCTGAGACTCTCTGAGCTACTCTCAGCTCCCCAAGGACTGTTTCTTAGAGAAACTAGTGCTCATGAAACTTGGTCAGTGAGAATATAATTGTGGTTCATATGACATAGAATCCAGAGTTCACCTTTCCTCGAGAAACAGCCCCAGTGACCATCAAACCAGCCATAAGCAGGTACATCAGAAGGGGAAAAGGTACCCAGAGAAAAAACAGCGGAGGAGAGGCTCAAGCATCAGAGGAAAAGAGGTTCTGAGGAACTGGATTTAGACACTGGAGCTCCAAAGAAAGAAAGCAAAAGTGAAGGCAGAAAATGCACAGATCAGTGCAGAAAAACACTTAAGAACTGAAGGAGAAAAAGAGCCAAGAGGTAGACTTTAAGAAAGAGGGCTGCAAGCACAGAAAAGCAAGGAAGGGCCAAGGCAAGGAGAGGACAGAGGAGGAAATGCTTTGGGACCAGTCCATCTTGGGTTTTGAAGTGCTGTAGCTGATTCTCCTGGGGTTAAATTGAAAAAAAGAGTTGCAGAGCTGGGTTTTATGGTGCCCACGTCCTTATTGCTTTCTTTTGTGAACAAGCCACAGAACATGAAGCAATTCCTGTGCTTTTTCTCTAACAGGGAGTTACTGTTCCTCATTTTCTAAAAGCACTATTATGTTGTTCTTACATATGATGCAATTTCTTTTCAGAAGAGTGGCTCTGCTTTTATTCATAAACCATTATTATCGGATTATTTTCCCTTGGGAGATCATATATTTTAAATTGGAGGATGAATATAGACTTTGCGGAATTTATTTCTTGGTTGAGATTGTTTTAGTTTTGAGTGGGATTTTTTACATTCATTGTTTTTCTCTATCCAGCAATTTTAGTTTTTTTTCCTTTGTTAGCTTTAACAATATTATATTTTCTAGGTTGGAAAGTGGAACATGAAATATATTATAAAAATTGTAAGCTCATATTTCATATAGTTTTAAAAGTTTTGAAGAGTCTCAATACAAAATCAGTTCATATTCTGGAAATGTTTATAATAAAGTATTCCAATTAAAAAAAAACAACTCCTGGGGACTGGGATTATGGCTCAGTGGTAGAGTGCTTGCCTAGCATGCATGAGGCACTGGGTTCGATCCTCAGAACCATATAAATGTAAAATAAAGATATTGTGTCCATCTAAAACTAAAAAATAAATAATTTTTAAAAATTAAAAAAAACAACTCCTGGTTAATTTATTCAGGAGCAAATATAATCTACTTCTTAAGGGGCCCTAGTAACTGGCATGAAATGTGGAAACTAATGGATGTGCAAACTTTAACCCTTCAGGAAGGGATGTCCTTTTGTGTTGGAGCCAGATATCATTTGCTGGGCAGCATGGCTCCTTGAAAATGTCCACATCCTAATGATGGAACCTGTAATTATATGTTAAGTTACATGGCAACATGGAATCAAGGGTGCAGTTGGAATGGAAGTTGTAATGATCTAAGCTTAAGATAGGAAGTCCATCCTAAATTATCTGGCTGATACCACAGCATGACATTTTAAGAGGAAGAACAGCAGTAGGTTAGAGCAGTGGGATGTGAAGCTCTCAGCCCACCCTTGCTGGCTCTGAAGATGTGGAAGGAGCCTCATGCTAAAGAATATGAGTGGTTTCTAGAAGTGGGAAAAGGCAAGGAAATGGATTCTCTTCTGCAGCTTCCAGAAAGGAATAGACCCCTGCTGACACCTTGATTTTAGCCCAGTGAAACCCATGTCAGAATTCTGACCTCCACAACTATAAATGTGTTACTTAAAGCCATTATATTGTAATAACTTGTTAAAGCATTAATGGCATAACATGGATATTCAGATTTTAATGTTTTATAACTTCTGGGCATTTCTATGGTCAATTGGCATTTCTAAAATGCATATTTATGTATCAACAGCTCCCAACACAGACATATGTTTTCTTGCTAACATATCCTAAGTGATTGCTAGTTGATTGTCAAAAAATACCATTTCCCAACCCCAGAAAAACATAAAATGATACTTCAAAAATCTTTATTTCTGATTCTGAAATTTTAATTTTACCTTCATTACACAGAGAGTCTTAAAGCACACTAAATTTATTTTAGTACTTCAGTATACTCATAGTGAAAGGTTCGTACTTATTAATAAAAATGTGAAAAGTACATAATTTGGGCTTCATGTGGTATTCATTAATTGCATAATTATTTGTGTATGTGGGGGTTGGGATGGGATAAAAATGATGGAGAAAAGAAGGGACTTCTTTTTTCAAAATTAAAATAAAGTTTCAAAACTATCACCAAAGTTGTTCTAAGCTAGCAGAATTGATGAGTTTGTGTTTGCGTACACATTCACTAACACTTGCTGTCACTCACAAAAATACTTGATAATGTGATGGTGAAAAAATGGCATCCGATAATTTGTTGATTTGCATATACCTGATTATGTGGAAGGCTGAACAACTTTTCAAATGTTGCTTATAGAACACATGTATATTATTACAGAATATAATGCTATTTTATTGTTTCCTACTTACATTTTATATATACATTTTTCTATTAGATTATGTGTGTCTTATTGATCAATATCAACATATTCTTTACATTTAGGCCATTAGTACTTTGAAATGGAGTATTAGAAATATTTCCCTCTAATTTTTTAAACCTTGTTTTAAACCTTACTAATAATATCTTTACATATGCAAAAGTTTTTAATTTTGAAGTATTCAAATTTATCCATCCTGTCTGTTTTAGGGCTTCCCATTCCCAGAGGGCATGAAGATACTTTGATTTCACTACATACAATAATAGCCTTTCTCTTCCTAGTGAACAAAGGGGATAAGTTAGAAGTTGGCATCCCAGACACAACAAATGCTTCAAGCAGACACCAGGGTTAAAAATGGTAGAAGTGGCTTGTGTAGGTACAAAGCAATGGCCACTGGGGTCAATGATCACCGCTTACTGTAAGACTGTGGTTTCTAAACATCATTTTCCCCTTTAAGAAACCAGGGTTTCTTGGAGAAATGGCCAATTTCGGTTACTAATAGACAATGCACAAGATGAATTAAGGACATTCTGTTGTCTCAGAGCCTCTCAAAAAATCAAAACACAGCCAAGGATCTCTTGTTGAAGGAGCTTCTGTTGGCTGAAGAAGCAATACTCTAAGCATCCAAACACTAATTACTGTTAAATATTCAAACATATCACATATATTAGAATCCTGGAGTTCATAATGACACTATTGGAAATCTTATAAAGTCCTATGGCTCTGATTCATTATGAAACTGGTAAATATGGGGAAAGAATTTCAAATATTTATCCTATATGAACTGCATTTGAGGGGGACCAAACCGTTGAGTACAGAATAGTACATAATAAATGCAGAATGGAAGATACAATTAAGATGAAAACCCCTAATTTGAAACCCCTAATAAAATAATGGATTTAGGTAATCATCATCATTAGATTAAAAATCTATTAAGTGAAAGGTTGATATGGAACTTCATAATAAATGGACGAGGTTGGCAAAAACCACGATCCACTAATCAATCTCGACATTATGTGCTTCCTGATGCAAGGTAATAGGAGTTCCAAAAACCACCTATGAAAGTTTCCACCAAAACAAAAACACTGGAATCTGATTAAGCCTCTAGTTCTAGCCCCAGTTCACTGGAAATACAGATAACAAAAGGTCATGTTAAATGACACTACAAGAATATATCAGCCAAGATTAGAATGTGGAATTCTACAGCTCAAATGGTTTCTTCAACAAACAAGCCAGGGATGAGCCATACTATTCCACGTTACAAACACGAAATCATACATGAAACGTTAGGTGACTTCCCCTGAGTCACAAATACATCAGGCATGAATTCAAAGAGAAATGCAGTTTGCCACTATTTTCATTAATTTTTTGTAGCACCCCAGACTTGACAAGCTCACAGTCAGAAACAACTTTTAAATGGGCTATCTGAATTTTCTGAGTTTCAGTGAAAATTCATAGAGAAATGAGTTGAGATTCATACCACAGGAAGCCACTGGCGAGATGTTTGAAATGCATAGCTTAAAAGGCAGACATAAGGCTGATTTTTAAATATATTAATATCAATTTCTTTTTAATTATTTCATCCTGAATGAGGGTTCTCCTTTTCCCCTTTTCTTGTGATCACATGATTTAAATGAGAGAAAAACTGAGCTCACCCAGGTGATGGGTACGTGATTCTTAGGAGCAAAGGATACAGACACAAAAGACATTTCCCATGATGTATGGCAGACTTTCAAATTATCTTTCTCTAACTCATTAGCATTTTAGAAAAATTAGGTTTCATCATTTAAAAGCCATCTGCTTATCTGGGAGCTGTCTGGCAAACAGTGCTGGCAACTTTCAGGGGATGTGTGTCCCCAGCAGGTACTGCACTTTCTTTTGGTTTCTGATGCAAAGAAAAAGCTACCCTGTCCCCAACCCAAGGAATTCAAACACTCTTCACTCACATCAGAGTTATGGGAGAACAAATGCTAGGCAGAAGAAATCTGAACGCTCTCCTTGCATTTACAATATATACCAAGGGGAGATTTATGATTTTGCTAAAATGCCTGCCCTCCCCATGGTTAATAACACGATAGCAGACAGACAGTGGTATTCAATATACAGAATCCCTGGATGATGTGAAGTGTTGTTTTAGCAGTTTGAGCAGTTTATACTCCTGTGGGGACAATACAACAAATATAAGCCCAAGTCATCTTTAGTCAGATGCAACCTTTTTTTTTCTATCATGGAACTTTGGAATGAGCTGATGGCTGGGCAAAGGGATGTTGTGCTGTGGAAGGGTCTGTCTGCCCAGCATGAGGAGGAGAATGCTCAGCATTTCATTCTGCTTATGATGTCCTGAACAACAATGAGAGTTCTTTGAACAATACCTGAAATATGTGAGACTGATTTATTCTAAGACAATGGAAAACCTTTTGATAAAATATCCAATTCTAGGCTATTGACTGGAGGCCTCCTTATATTTCATTTTGACAAGATAAAAGAACTAATTCTTGGGTTTGGGGTGTGGCTCAGTGGTAGAGAGCTTGCTTAGCAAGCATGAGGCACTGAGTTCGATCCTCAGCACCACATAAAAATAAATAAATAAATAAAGGTATTGTGTTCATCTACAACTAATTTTTTAAAAAAGAACCAATTCTTAAAATTACTATCATATGCCTTTAGATTACATTCACAATTAGCCAACTACTTTATTAAAAAAACAAATAAGGTGTGAGCTGTCTACAGTGAAACTCTGGGGTCATTTTGTGGCAGGTTTTGGCAGTGAAGCTGAAATGTTTATATATTATTGTTGAACAAGAAAAGTCAAACTGAGCAAGAGAATAATATCACGAATATTTCATTTTATGTAATATCCTCTGACCTCTCTTGGAACCTCCTTGTCCCCTCTCAGGTGAAAATTTATTTCACTGACCAAATAGCAGAACAATGGGAGACCTTATCCCATATTTGGCTAGTTCTGGATTTCTGTATAAAAGACACTGCAACTTTTTAAGACTTGGTTTCCTCATATTAACAATGTGAACAACATATAATCTACTTTATGATTATGAGGATTAATGGGATACAGGCAAAGCACAGATATTTGATAGAGGCTCAATGCGAAGAAAGATGTTATGGAAGCCTTCTCTAACAGCTTAATGTCATTTGAAACAACACTGCTTCTGTTTCTTAGGTCTGGATACCACAAAACATGTCCTTTCCTCTTTTCCAGTATTTGTTCAATCAGATATTGTCGTTTTTCCAAAAGCAACCCCCACAAACCCAGCATTGCACCAAGTGCTTAGAATACAGGGCAAGGGATGCTAGTCCTCACCCCTGAGAAGCTCACAACCCTGGACAGAGAGGCAAGTGAAAATGACCACAGCAATAAGCATAGCAACAAGAAAGTGTGCTATGCTGTGTGAAGTATAGGCTGTGTAATGTGGCAGGGAACAGACAAAAAAATGATTGAATAAACTGTGGGTTATAGTTGGGATAAACTTTTCCTGTCCATTCCTCGCCTACTCTTCCATGGCAAACTCCTCCAATTGTAGTAGGCAAAATAAACACTTGTTAATATCTGCAGTTAACTCAGTGGAGGAAAAGCAGAACAAGATTTCAAGTTTGAGCTATGCTAAATGCCTTGTTTTGAAAGGGCAATCACTGGACTCTTATTTCACCTGCTTATCCTCATTTTGCTCATTGGGATCTTACCTCCTGAGGGCTTCATCAGGTGTGCTGATGAAGGAATGAACTGCCATCACTCTGATGGTTCTCACTGATGATTATAAAAGAGATGCAGTATTTAATAACATCTATCAGCACAGAAATGCTTGCATTTAGTCCAGTGAAACATTAGACAATGAACAAATTAATGATCTTGGGATAGGTAATTCAAGGGATGATCGAAGGAACAACCCTAATTTTAAAAACTGAACCAGCAATTACAGACACATAAGTCAAAACAGACATCTAACAGTTAGATCAAGACTTGGCTCTTTTCCTCAAAGGAGCCTTACTCAGGAGTAACTATAGCTTTCTGAACTAAAAAGATCATAATGCTCATTTAGGAGACCAATCTGTTACATATGTTATTTTTTCTTGATACTCTCTTGACAACTGGTTCTAAATGGACAGGTCCACATAAGAAATGCTCCAACCTGCCAATAAGAGGATCAAGCCTAAATATCTTAGTCTTTTCAAAATAGCAAAAGATGAATCATTCCCTTTGTGAGCTCTGTGTGTGTGCATGGGTGCGAGCATGTGTTGAAAAGCAGGAGTTTCTTATAACTGCTCTGAGATACATAAAAGAATTCTGATGAATGGCTGGCATCACATCTTGTCTGCATGTTGGTGTACAAGTTAAGGACATTAAAGTCAGAACCAGTAAAGACAGTAAAGTTTCTGAGATCATCATTCACAGTTTCTGCATTTTTCTGCACTTATTTTTCATTCCCTCTCTAATCTTTATGTCCTTTGATCCCCTTTAATTCTCGGTATACTTCTTTAATGTTTTCATACTGAATGTTGCTATTCTTCCTGGTAATAATCAACTGGTCATACTATGTCACACTTTCTCAGTGGTTTCACAAGGTGAGCATTAGCAGATTAGAATTTTCATAAATACTGAGAATAAAAACAATCTTTCATGGAAGTAAGAGTGACTGACTTCTACTTGCTGTGAGCCTCTATTTTATGTCATGTGAAGCAAGAACTCCATCAGGGTCCTTCTATACTGTCAGTCCTCATCGGGAGGAAATCCTGGCTGGATTATTTAGGAAGAATTTTTCATCTTGAGTCCTAAAAACCAAGAGTCACTACTCTTCCCAAGTATAGGTTCTGAAAAAAGCCTCAGCAATTGAAATTGGACTTATTCTTTGGAGAGCAGCAGGCACTGTTCCATGCAAGAACCCCTAGGGGCAATCCCTGGGCGTGTGTTCTTCCTCATTCTTCTCCTTTAAACCTGAATAGGCTCCTCATCCATCACCAAAGTTTCACATACAGACCCAGCCAGCAAAGTAGAAGACAGAGAAAAATAAGAAATAGAGTATTTTTCATTCCACTAAGCACCACACCACCCCTTTCCTAAGACTCCCCATTCTCCCCACAAAAGTGCAAGAGTTAATCTGCTGCTTATTCAAAATGACCTGCAGAAGTTAATAGACGGTTATAAACTAATTGAGCGAGTCTGTGGCCTTGTCTCCTCATCCATCTTGCTTATTCAATTTAACTCTCTTAGTCATCCATAAGGCACAGTGTCCCTGCTGCTCAAAACAGTCACTGTTTTGAGGCCCTGGAACAACAGAAAGCTAATAGTTTAACTTTCCTCTAAATTTGTTTGACAAAACTGACATTTAGAGCATTATGTCACCTTCTCAGTAAACTGTAATTTACCCCTGGGCTTGCAGTGGATGCTTATTTTATTAACATCTCATAGTTAAAAGCATAATTAATATCTGCTCTGTAACAAATATTAGAGATTTGACAAACACTGTCATTTAAATTCTCCATTATAGCAGAGATTAAAATCAAACATCTTCTACACGACTGATTGCAAAAGGACAAATGTAGCTGTAATTTAATTTTTTTTTGGTTTTTAATACCACCAACTAATTTCTACTGTCAATTTAATGAGGTGGAAACCACAAATCTTGCTGCTCTCTGTATGGACATGGGGTGAGAGTGCCAAAGCGAAGACAGAGAGGAGTACACCAATTTCTTTCAAAATATTTCAAGATGCAGCAAACAAACCATGCATGCATAATCCATTAAGTGCCATGTGATACTACAGATCCCGGAAACCTCTTTAAAGGTTACAAAAATAGGTGCAAAAATAAAACATATCAAGAGAGAAACAAATAAATCACTCTGGTATTTCCTGACATAAAGGTGTAGATGGAAATGTATGAATACTGATCACAAAGTGAAGCCACACCAGTATTAAGATTCAGTAAAGAGCAAGGCTAGATAGTGTCAGGCAGACCTTCCCAGGGCACCACAGTGGGGCAAGGTGGTCAGCTTGCAGAAGGAGTTATCAAAGAAACTACCAGGACTCTAATTCATGTTAATTTTCTCCTGGCTTCATAAATTTTATGTAACTAAGTAAAATTATTGTAATGTAGAATACCTTTAGGCAGCTCAAATGGCTCATTAAACAAGGAAGCTGGCTGGGAATTATCATTAATGTACCAAATTTGTATACTATGAATTTGATGTCTTTGGAAAGAATGTAGGAGGAATATTTGTGTTTGAATCCCCTCTCCCAGTGGGGAAGAAGTAATGCCTGGATTTTAAGAGGCTCTGGTTCCTCCTCTTTCTCCTAATATGGAAAAACTCACTGACTTGCCAACTTCTGCCCCAAACTTCATTAGTCACTGCCAATTTCAATCTGCTTCAGTTATTTTGCATTCAGATCCCAGGAGGAAATGAACTCTGCAGCAATTTCAGCTAAACCAACGACAAACTGACTCACTTTAGAAAATGACAAGCTGGCATGTCCCAAGTTATATTTACATCTCACAACATGGAAGAGAGTATGTATAAATATTATTAAATGAAAGAGATATGTATTTTTAAGGCAGAAAGTTTAAACATGGACAAAGAGTCTAACATTACACCACATTGTTTCTACAAGCAACTCAGTTTTGAAGGGAAATACATATTTTCTTTCAACCAGTGTGTGGGCAAGAATCCTCCTGAGAGATTCTCCAGAGGGGACAGTCTTGTATTCCCCGAAAATCCCATCTCTGCTCCATTGGAGGAATCACTGCATAACTCTTGATGAGCGTACATTGGTTAACAGCATTTACTATGAAAATCTTTGCCCAAAAACAAAAACAAAAAAAAAGGAAAAATCATCAATTTCTATAAAATGCCTGCAATTTCCCATAAAATGCTAAGACACACCCACGAATAATACCTCACTTATGCCTTAGAGGTGGTTTGTAAACCATTTAGACAATTAAATCAAAACGTAGCTGGTATTTCAAAAACCTAGAATTGGGGGGAGTCTGGGTGGTGGCTCAGTGGTAAAGCGCTTGCCTAGCATGTGACGAGGCACTGGGTTGGATTCTCAGCACAAACAAACAAATAAATAAAAGTCCATCAATAGCAAATGAAAATTTTTTTAAAAAAAACAAGAATTTCCAAATTATGTTCTGTGGGTGTATAAATATATAACAATGAATCCCACTATTATGTATGATTAACGTGAACCAATAAAGAAATTTTTTTAAAAAAACAACGAATTTTGGAAAAGAGGAATCAAATGAGAGATGTTGGCTTTTAGTGAAAAACAACAAAAACAGATTTAAAATACTGACAGAAACACTTTGAACAATTGTCTATCACACTAAATATATGAGAAAATGACTCTCAATGGACCAGGCATGAGGGAAAATGCATTCCCCCTCACCCACCGTGGACTTGCAGCCCTCGCGGAAGGTGTTGTAGGTGAAACGCTCCACCAGGCTGGTCTTTCCCACCCCTAGAGAGCGGATGCTGATGACCAGCAGCTTGAAGTCCACTGGCCAGCTGGGGCCCGGGTGCACTGTTTTCCTTCTGTGCGTCTGGCTGCAGGACAGAGCCAAGGAACCTGAGCTCAGACAGCCGCCTCTGCCCTGACCCTCCTCTACAGCTCTGCCCCTGGATCCAGGCAAGCACATAGCTCATGCTCCATCAGCCGCCTCCCCCGCCACCTGCTCTTGGGGCCAGGACCCTGACCAAGCTCGACTTCCGCCCACTCCAAAGACCAGTGGGTTCTGCGCTGCAGCTGCGCAGCACACCAGATCCCAGTGCCCAGCTCTTAGCCGCCGCCACTGCGAGAGGAGGAATGAAAGCAGCTATTCTGCAGTGGAGGCAACAGCATAAAGAATATAGAAAATGAATAGTAAAGAATTTGTCAGTATGTCCTCACTCTTCTAGGTAAAGAGACACTCTGATTCTAAAGACTGCCACTGGATAACTTTGAAATATTTCCAGGACCAAAACCAAATTATCTTATTGCATATTTGAAGAGGCCATAATTTCAACTGAATCTGTCTGTTCTTATTCCATGTTCCCTTATCAATCTTCTGATCTAACTGCTGTCCAAGCATCAGCCCCCTGTCTGAATGCCCCAGTAGTCATGAGCAGTGAAACTACAGTCAACCTGTTGGGTAAAATACCCTGGATAAATTAATGAATAGGTATACTCATTTCCAGAGCATCTTTAGTGAATTGGATCAAGTAATTGAACCTCTAGAACCTGCTCCTATGTCACCAATAAAGTAATGCACATTCTCCTACTGGTCATATATTCCAAGTGCTGTTCTCATCCAGGTGAAGGTATTTCAAGCCGTGGGACATAAGCAGTTTATCTTTCTTTCTTCCTTCCTCCCTCCCTCTCTCCTTTCCATCCTGTTTTTCTTTCTTTCCTAATTCCCTCAATGTCATTCATTCCCCATTACTTGGACTCAAAATCTATAAAACATTCCTTGTGTTAGGGTCTGTAAACAAGTCAAGATGGCGCCTGGCATTTTGCCAGAGGGAGTGGTTTCTGAGTAAGGCCAACAAGCCATAAAGATGATAAGGATTCCTTAATGACTGACTGCTGTATCTAGTTTATGTTAATTAAGTTAAGCTGTGTGTAATTAGTTGAGCATATGTACCTCTGCAGTCCGGTAGAGAGGCGGCTCCTGCTACCTAGGGTACCCGCTACTTGGAGTTCCCGCTCAGTTCACTCGCAACAAAGTAGTTCCCGCTTCAACCTTCAAGTTGCTTGTCATCTCCCAGTTATTTCACCCAGCCAGACAAGGGCACCTTGAACACTTTATCTACATCATATACTAATCCTCTGCTGTGGTCTGGAAACTTAATGTACATGTGTTGGAAATTTAATCCCAATGCAACAGTGTTGAGTGGTGAGCTCTTCACGAGGTAATTAGGTAATGAGGGCTCTGCCCTCACCAGTGGATTAATGCCATTATTGTGGGTGTGTTTAGTTAGAAAAGGGATGAGTTCTGCATCCCCTCTCTCACCCAAATGTTCTCTCTTGCTGTTCCATCTTATTCCATGGGATATGCATCAAGAACGCCCTCACCAGATGCTGACCCCTCCAATGTGGACTTCCCAGCCTCCAGAAATGTGAGAAATAAATTTATTTTCATTATAAGTCACCCAATCTCAGATTTTCTGTTATAGCAGCACAAAATGGACCAAGACATATTCTAATCAAGTTCAATAGATGTTTCCTTCTTATCCCTTTCTACCTAAGCCTATGCCCTGAGGACACCCCATTATGTAATAACAAACTATTTCAGGGTACTAATTCATATGATTACCCATGCCAATGCCTATGCTCCCTTAAATCATTTCCTAAGGTTCCTTGTTTCCAGTAAGTCAGGAAACACAGAGGAACTATGTAGAACCAGGAAACAACAAAACTCCACAAAATCAAGAAATTAATTCTTAATTTAAAATTCCCCTGATCTTGGGAATATACTGAAAGATTCAGATCTATGAGAAAGACTCCCCAACTACTCTAGAATAAAATAATCAACAAGCTGGAAATAAGGGAAATTAAGAGAGTGGTTGTCAGAGAAAAAGAAATAGATTTAAGTGTCAGTATGAAGATCTGGTGCCCTGTCATCTGTCCCTTCAGAATGAGCCCAGCAGGAAGACATAATAGATCCCTTTATTTAAATTTAGGGACTCATTAAAAAGAAAGTCTTCTGATGAGGCAAGGCTGGAAGACATCTGACAGCATAACCTGGAGACACACATACATTCTCTCACACGCACTCTCACACCAACCACCATCATTCAGAAGAAGCTGCAGGTGAAACTGGTGGTGTGGCTCACATTCAAGTGACAGCTAGAAAAAATTCACCTAATGTCCTGGGGCTGGAGAGGTGAGAGGTGTGGGGAATATCCGAAGGCTTCCATGATCCTCCACTTGGGGACCAGCATTGTCTAAGAGAAGGGCCTTCCAGGACAGTCAGCATGAGGGAATCTTCTCATACGAGGATTTCATGTGGACAGCCTTGGATCCTGGTGCCCACTATCCCACAAGTCCGTAAATGACAAACATGAGGACTAATCTTGGGAACAGTCTCCACCATGTGCAGAGAAAGTTAAAGCCAAAGTAGCCACCCTTCATCTTCCTTCTCCTCCACTCCATCTGAACTAAAGTAATTCAAGATCCCAAGAAAACACAGAATTGGACTTATTTTACCTAGAAGTGAGTAGAGCACATTTTCTGCAGGAAACAGAATGGAAACTTAGCACCAGAAATTTAAATCAATTCTAGGACAGTTATGGGTTCTGCCTGTGTTGTTGTTGTACACTTGAGTAGGGACTTTAAAATTTGTACCTGCTGTCCTCATCTGACCAAAATATCTTTTTAATAAGTTCCCTGTGTCCATCTTACATATTGCTGCCAAATTAATCTTACTAAATTCCCACTTTAACAATGCATTCAATGGCTCCCTGTTGCTCTCACAATGAAGTTCAAACTCCTCATCTCTGAGGCATCGTGGAAGGTCCTACACCATCTGCTCCCCAACTAGTTTTGAACATTTTACCTTCTGCCATCTTCAATATGAGTCATCTGTTTCCAGAAAGCCAGCCCTCTGATTTCCAGTCTATGGCTTTGTTTATCTTCTCCAATCATCTTTACTATATCTAAAATGTTCATCTGCTTCTTTCTTTGATATAAATCTTAACTCACCTGTCATTCAACAACTGTATTTTAAGTACATCCTTGCTGTTTTCTACATTACCTGTCCATTTCCCTGCTTCTGTATCATATACTACAAGTAGCAGTGAATTGTGGTAAGCCATTCTTATAGACCGTGGCCGCCATTAGAAGATGGCGCCGGCTTCCACTGTGGCCTGTGATAAACAACTCCTTTTTTGGAGAGTTGGCACACAATCCCTTACCACTCTATGAGAGAGATCCACGTGGCAGCTTGGGATTGGTATGCGGGAGGCTTTATTAGGCTGTGCTTGGGAGCTCGGCGGGGGGGTCACTAGAAGATGATGCATGAATCAAGGCCTGAATAAACTGCTGAAAGAAGAATCCTGTGTCGTGTTTTCCCTTGCTGGCGAGGGGTCGCGACAATTGGTGGCCCGTACAGGGAATTATATTCCTCGAACCCAGGATCCAGAACTTTCAGCAGTCAGGGTGGTGCACCAGTAAGTTCCCAGGTAAAGTGGGAATCTGCAAGCAAATAGCGGGGTGCTCTCTCTGTAAATAGAGAGAGAGCGGGAAAAAGGGACGCTCCCCTGTAAAAGGAAGAGAGCGGGGAATTCATAGAATGGAACGCTCCCCTGTAAAAGGAAGAGAGCGGGGATTTTTGTACTTTCACTTTCTTTATAGCTTTAAAAACATTATGGGTGTTGCTTCTTCAAGCCCAATTTTGTTGGCCCTAGATGGGTTGTTACATTCAAAAGGACTTAAGATAAAGCAGAGTACTTTGCAGATGTTTTTAAGAGAAGCTGATATAGCGGCTCCTTGGTTTGCTTTTTCAGGGAGTCTTACGATTCCTAGCTGGGACAAATTAGGGAAAGATATAGATTTCGCTCGTGAGCAAGGCACCTTAGAGGGTGGCATTATACCACTTTGGAAGTTAGTTAGAGGATGTATAACAGATGGTAAATGCCAGGAAGCTGTGAGTGAGGGTCAAGCTATTCTTGAGCAACTGCATGAGGAAAAATCTGAAGGATCATGTAGTGAAGTGGCAGAGAGTATTAAAAGTAACAGTAGTGAGAAGGCAAAAGAGCCTGAAGATAAAAATAGGAGAAGGCTCTACCCAGACTTGACCGAATTAAAAACGCCTGAGAACACAAGCGACTCAGAGAGTTCTGAGGACCTTGATATATTGTTACAACAACTACATAAGATAAAAATGAAAAAGAAGAAAAAGGAGACACAGGGCACGCAGGCCTACTGTAAGAAGGGGAAGGGAGTTAACTTCGGTCAACAAAACTCTGAGGAGGAGGAGGTAGAATATCTAGAAGAAGATATGGTGCCGATTGCCCCACCTCCGTATGTGGGGGGGAGCCAAGATTCCGGGAGATCTTTTCATGCACAAGTTTGGAGGACAGTTAATACAGATATGGGACTTGCATACCCTGTATTTCAGGACAATAACAGGGGAAGATATCATGAGCCTTTAGACTTTAAGATAATTAAAACCTTGGCAGAATCTGTCCGCACTTATGGCATAGATGCCGCTTTCACTCTCACTCAGGTGGAGGGACTTACTAGATTTTGCATGACTCCCTCAGATTGGGCTAGTCTAGTCCGCGCTTGTGTTTCCCCAGGGAAATATTAGGAGTCCAAAGTTGGCTGTTTAATGTTTCTGGCAGTACCCAAGACTCGGAGCGAGGTAGGAGACTTAAAATTACTTCACACAATTCACAATTGTTTAATGCTACATTACCCTCCGCAGCAGTCTGTCTCCAATCTCCGTTCCTGTTTCTTTTGGCTAATGTTACATCACAGGGGATGCTTAATTGTTCTAATATTACCTGTTATTTGTCTGAGTGTTGGAATGGCTCCTGGACTACGGCAATGGTTATGAAATTTCCAACCTTTGTCCCGATCCCGGTTACTGCAGATCCAGAGTCATTTCCTATTGTTGAACTGATTAGAGCCCGTAGAGATTTTGGAATTACGGCAGCCATAGTGACAGCTGTGGCGGTATCTGCTGCTGCAGCAGTTATAGCTGGAGTAGCCATAGCCAGCCAAATTCAAACTGCTGCCACTATTAATCAGGTTATTCAACAAACATCCACCATACTTGAATCTCAAAGTAGAATTAATCAACACATTTTATCTGGGATTCTAGCTGCTAATCAAAGGATAGATCTGCTTCAAGCTCAAGTTGAGGAATTGTCTGACCTAGTACATTTGGGTTGTGTTGATCAACGTGCACATTTATGTATAACCTCTGTCAGATTTAATGATTCCAGAAATGCCTCCCGCATCATCGGGGAATATCTATCCGGAACCTGGTCCATGGAAGCAGAAAACTTGATCCAGTCTCAACTAACTCAGATTGCTGTTTTGAATAGTACCCATGTCGAACCAGTGACTTTGGGTCGATTCACCAGTTGGCTATCCTCTGCCTTTTCCTTTTTTAAGGAATGGGTGGGAGTGGGCATTTTTGGGGCAATGTGTTGCTTCGGTGTTGTACTTTGTTTGTGGCTTCTCTGTCGCCTTAAAACTCGCCATGCGCAAGAGAAGGCTATGATCGTACAGGCTCTTGCGGCCTTAGAAAATGGCATTTCTCCACAAATCTGGCTTGCACATCTTAAACAGTGATTTCTGGGCATGGCCATTGCACCCCAAGTTAGTTTCACATTGCACTGGGATTGGCATGTCCTCTTCCTTATTCTCTCCCAGTGCTGAATAGCCCTTGCACTCTGCAGGTCTTGTTACCATTGCACGCAGATGGGTTTCAGGACTGGTCTTTCTTCTCGGCTACAGACTCTTTACCTTCCTCTGGGGTTTAGGGATTGTGTTGCCAACTTAAATTTTGTCATTACTACCAGGCTATTTGTGTTATCCTACTTCTCACCGTCATCACAATGCAGGATGTGAGGCAAGGCACTGCACTTGAGTGATCCCTCAACGGACCTCAAGGAAAGCATGTCCTATTGCATGCGGGTTTGACGTCCACGCCCCGCCCTACGAAAAAAGGCGTCGGCTGATATGGGACCAGGTCTAGGGAAGGGCCCTCCTTAGGACTGAACCATACACTGCAGCCACTTCTGCACAGTGGGATAGGACCTCTACTTTCGCCTGCATTGTTTTATAAAATAGAAGGGGGAACTGTGGTAAGCCATTCTTATAGACCGTGGCCGCCATTAGAAGATGGCACCGGCTTCCACTGTGGCCTGTGATAAACAACTCCTTTTTTGGAGAGTTGGCACACAATCCCTTACCACCCTATGAGAGAGATCCACGTGGCAGCTTGGGATTGGTATGCGGGAGGCTTTATTAGGCTGTGCTTGGGCGCTCGGCGGGGGGTCACTAGAAGATGATGCATGAATCAAGGCCTGAATAAACTGCTGAAAGAAGAATCCTGTGTAGTGTTTTCTCTTGCTGGCGAGGGGTTGCGACAGTGAATTGCCAAGAGATGAGCAGAAAGGCAGATTATATAAAGATAGGACTGTCTGACAGGCACAAAGGCTCAGGCCTATAATCCCAGGGACAAAGGAGGCTGAGGATTGCAAATTCAAGGCCAGCCTCAGCAACTTTGTGAGGCCCTGTCTCAGAGTAAAGAATAAAAATGTTTGGTGATGTGGCTTAATGGTATAGCACCCCTGGGTTCAACCCCAGTACCACTGCCTAAGCCCCAAAAGAGATGGTATTCCAAGAGAGCTTCCTGAAAAGTACATAAATGTTGCTAGGCCTTAAAGGTGGACAAGATTTA